>NC_136993.1:12199140-12266640 GCF_032717465.1 Coenobita brevimanus | reverse complement strand
GCTTCCCTGCTACATCCGCTGATTCTCTTAGAACTTTTGTTTGTCTGTCATTCAACTCAGCAATGTTACATTCATCATTACTTAGAGCCTGAAGTCTATACATTATATCCAACTAAAAGGCTCATTTGTTTTCGTTTATTTCTATTGGGCACGTCTTTTTATTTTCAATCATCTTCTTTCTTTCATTTCTGAAACTGAATCTGGCTGTGCAACCTGTCCTTCTATTGTCACTTCCTATATTTACTTTGTTGACAACTGTGGCACTTGTGATCGTGTTATTCTTATTTACTGTATATATCTATCTATACGATATATATATATATATATATATATATATATATATATATATATATATATATATATATATATATATATATATATATACATATATATATCGAGCGAGAGAGCTTGGCTGTCACTCTTTTTGTCTGTCTGGCCTTTATAAAAATCGAGGTGATTCATATAGAACTCTTGAAAAAGCTGTAACAGGTGTAACTTTTTACAAATTTAGATTTGTACCTTACTATTGGTAAGGTGGCTTCCATGATGGGCGGTATAATTAAACATAATCAAATGAGCTTCGTGGAAACATGGTAGCCAAGTAACATTATTTTAATTTTTTACAACCATATCATTATTAGCTTAAACGGGTAGAGTGGGGTGGGTGGGTAGTGTTGATGGGTATATGGGTAGTGGGAAAATAAGTTGATAAGAATAGGTCCATGACAGGAAATGGTCTATGGGGAACATATCTCTAGAGAAATATGGCCGAGGAAGAACATAGGTACAGTGGGAAAATGAGACCTCGGTGGTCTTTTCCCACAGAGGGAGTGGTTATCGAGGGTCCCAGGCAATGCTGATTTGCACGATCACTGGGTTTTAAGCGGGCAACGGCGGATATCACAGCTTATTAGATTTATTTTCATTTGGATGCAAAAACACCATCCAACTTTGTTTCAGCAGATTTTCAGAAAACTTTTGATAAAGGTCTCAGTTAATGACTGATATAACACAGGATGTAAATGTTTATAATTTTATGGTTGATTTATGTTCCCAGATCGCAAACAATTCACAGTGACAAAAGAATAATCTTCAGACTAGCTATCAGTTACTAATGGAGCCCCTCAAGGATCAAATCTCTGACCAGAGTTTTTTTCTTTTCTTTTTACACCCGAGGTTGCGATACAAGAAAGGGTATTGTTTTGCTTGGTGTGTGCGTGTGTGTGTGTGTGTGTGTGTGTGTGTGTGTGTGTGTGTGTGTATGTGTGTGAACAAAATACATCATACAGTTTTTACTCCATTTTAACTAAACATGGCAGAGAAGCTGAGTGTGTGTGTGTGTGTGTGTGTGTGTGTGTGTGTGTGTGTGTGTGTGTGTGAACAAAATACATCATACAGTTTTTACTCCATTTTAACTAAACATGGCAGAGAAGCTGAGTTTTAGACATGGTGTTCACCATTTCTTTGTGAGAGTAGTAGGTCCCATTGTTTTGTCAAAGACTGACTAAACAATGTCAATTTAAATAATTTTTGTCTAATTGAGACCAAACTTAGGGGATGAGTTAATTGTGTCACAAAGGTCAAGGAGATGAGCAAAGTCTAAGTTTTACATTTGTTTTTGTGTTTGAACTATGTAATTAAAACAATTTTGATATGAGTACAGTAGATCCAAACTTGGTGGAAGGGTTGAGCATCATCAAAAGGACTGAGATATTGTTTTAGAATATAATAGCTCAATAGTCAAGGTCATATGGCAAGCTCAAGTTAATATATGGATTTAAACCAACTTTGTGGAAAGGTTTGGTGTCTGACGCGGATCAAGGGATACAATTGTGAGATATAATCGGTGTAACATCAAGATCACAGGGAAAGATAAAATTTTGGGGTTATAGAACAAAATCATCTTAAACAGCATTTCTTCTGATTGGGGGCAAACTTGGCGAAAGGGTTAAGACCCAGACAAAGATGAAGTACTTCGATACTGAGAGGAATTAATAGAAGGTCAAGGTCATTGCACAAAGCTAAACATTCAATCTTAGCCCCTAGGATAAGCAATTCAATCGACCATACTGGCATGAAAAATCTGTATATGGAATCAATTCTTTTTTACTCTTACAGAACTAAAAAGTGTTACACCCAAGGATTAGAGCTTGAATTTATACACCTTATGCAGCAAAGCAGAGCATTTTAGACCAACTGGTTCATGACCTATAGCCCATCAAAGTTGAAAAAAGTTACTCTTCCAGGTGGCGTGACTCCCATTTTCTAAGTGCTCCCACTCCATTCCTCCCTCATTCCTCCCCTCCCTCGTTCCTACCTATTCAGCACTAAGTTCTGATTGGTTGGAAGCGATATACGCCACAATCGGGGTGGGGCATGCTTTCCCCAGTTTCCCCCTGAGCTCTTTAATCGATCACATTCTGTATTTTGCTTAATCCTGAAAAAAAAAAATCGATCCATCCTGTTAGCACTTTAGGGGTTAGACCAACTGGAAGGCGCGGGTGTTGTACTCTCTGAATGCTTCTTCTTGTCTCTCTTTATATCACTAAATTAGAAAATGGTGCCTTTAGTAAAGTGCTTGAATATGCTGGTACCACAAAAACTGCAAGTAAAGCACTGACTGTAGTTAAGAGGACTGTGAATCCTTCCAAAATTATTTGAATATATATTCAAAAAATTTTTTAATAATGATAGATAAAATTCAACATTGATGTTCTATATATCTATCTATCTATTGCCAGACGCCTCAATCCCGTACGGGGTGGCCACAAACAAATCGCCTCCACGTCGCCCTATCCCAAGCCATTTCACTGCCCTGCTCCCAACTCACACCCCCTCTCTCATATGCCTCTCCACCCCATCCCTCCAGCTCATCCTCGGCCTCCCCCTACCTCTCCCACCCTCCACCTCACTCACATACACTCTCCTTGTAAGTCTCTCACCCTCCATCCTCTCAAATTATAATTATGATTCAAAGATTGATACGACACTGACGGAAGGAAAGGGTGAAAGGGATCTGGGTGTCATTATTAGTAATTAACACATCGTTTAGTATTTCTTCATATACTGATGGCATGTCCATTGCAACAGCAAAAACTTATCATTCGAAAACTCTTCATTGGTGAACGTACTAAAAAATAAATATAATATGATATACCTACCACATCTAAGATTTATGGTTTCGAACTTGACTTATACCGGACATAAAAAAAATGGCAATAATTCATTGGACTGTAAACAGAGTAAAGAACAGAGACGGTGGTAACATTTTTACACAGTATAGGCAAGGTATACATTTTTATAGAATACAAAGTAAATCTTAGTTATGCAGACGCCAAAACATTCATACGACCCCAGCCACATCTGTAACAACTGATAACATCTTCTGAGCTCTGTTACCAACCAATTCCCTTTATAATACAGAAACGCTTGCATGGAGATTTTAGCTGATCGTGAGATGTTTTTACTAGTCTTTAGGAAAATATTTGTGTACACAAGGGTGAAAGTCTTGTGATGAAGATCTGCTTATATAATGGAGGGGCTACATTGTGTGTATGAAGAATTCTTTGGAGATATGTAGTCACTGGTACTAATTGACTGGCAAACCGACGCAGACTCTGTAGTAGTAGTTGCAGTATTAATACGATTAGCAGTAATAGTAGTAGTAGTCGTAGTTGTAGTAGCAACAGCAGCAGCAGCAGCAGCAGTAGTAGTAGCAGTAGCAGTAGTAGTAATATCAATAAATATTAAATAAAATAATAATAGTAATACTGGATGGTTGGTAACCATAGTCGTTGGCGTGCTTGGGAGGGCTAGTGTTAACCTTCACATTACAACTCCAATTGGTGAACTGTAATGGGAGGGTTAGTTTTGATCTTCACAATATCATTCCCCAATAGATGGAGGTGAATGTAGTAGTTGTTGTTGTTGTTGTAGTAGTACTCCATCATCATTGTATACTATACCGCCATTAGTAGTATTAGTAGTAGTTGATCCTTAAGTAATCTGACCAAACAGCCCCGAGTCTCTAAGGAAGGCCATGGCCGAGACCGGGCTTTCCCACAGTGCTCTCAAGGAGTGTATCTTGTTTTGCGCAGGCAATTGTGTGCACTGCAGGCTTACATATTGTACTTAGTAATATGGGGTGCTGTGTTGCATCCTGGAAGGACGTCAGCAACGGAGTCATCCAGCCTTTGCTAATAATTCAAGAGGGCTGGATGATGCCCACATCTCAGCCTGCCCAGGTGGGCCCTGTCCTCACAAGGGAGGTAGGATTCAGAAGGGTGGATATCAGGAGGCTGTGCATGCAGCTGTGTGTTGCCTGACTGAATGGAGTGACGAGTGATTTGAGCATGGCTATGCTTCTGGAAGCTGGTTTTGAGGTAGGTGAGAGGGGAGAGATGATAATATTTGTGTATGATATCACATGCTGGGTGTTGTTTTGATGTTCCTTGGTGTGTGTGGATGTGCTGCCATGTAGTGTAGTGGATTATGTGGGTTTGTGGAGGCTGTTGCAAGAATTTGTGTGCCTCTCATGTCTAGATGATCCTTGACTTTGGTTTCTTGGTGTAGGTGGTCTGTGGGTGTAGTAGCTGTGCAGCCTGTAATTTTTTACGGCCTTGTTCTGTAAAGTCTGTAGAGTGTTCTAGTGTGTTTTAGTGAGATTATAAGCTCAAGCAGGGCTTGCAATATTCATCATTCAGTGTATATATTGTTTGTATACTATGGCGGTGGTTTCTTTTTTTGTCCAAATGTTGTATGGGTAAGTGACCTTAATCCGTTGATTGCAAGCCACAGCTCAGGCTGTGCTGGTTCTGCATCACCGCTAACTACTCCACCCCTACCCACCTTATGAATGGCGCTATACAAAGATGGATAGAGAGAGATTTTTTTTCTTTTCACCAGATTATGCCCTGGATGTTTATCTTCAAGCTTATAATAAACAAAAACATTTTGTTTTAAATTCATTTTTAAACCACTGCCCTACATAAACTTACACATGGCCACACGCAAAGATGGAGAGAGAGAAAGATTATTTCTTTTTCACCAGATGTTGCCCTGGATGTTTATCTTCAAGTTTATAATAAACAAAAGCTAAAAAAAAAAAAAATCATTTTTTGCCACCACGGGGTGGGGAAAAAAAGGTAACTGCGCAATCCACGGGTTATGGTGTTGAGTCTTGGGATTAGATCATTTTAAATATTTGTGATGTGTTGTTTAACCTGCCACGTCCCAGCAGATTTTTCACCACTGACCCCCCCGCCCAGTCCTGGCAGATTTTTTATTTTTTTTCTCAAACCTCAGCTTTTTATGAGATACATTGGAAAATACCAAACAAAGTGCTCATCTGAGCACAGAAGTAGTCTAGACAGGTGACCCTTCAAACACCTGGTATCGTGTTCTCTGGAGCCGCACTGCTGCTGTTACGTTATCTATGGTAGGGGTAAGTACTGGAAACTGCTCAGAATAGGTAGATATATATTAACTTGGTACAAATTTACATGTAGTAAAAAATATATTGGTTTTCACAGAATAATATAGGCAATATAATCATTGTTTCATTCACTGAACACATGAAAATCGCCAAATTCTTGCACAGTTGACTCACTGTGACTGTTGTTTCAACTTACATTCTATTTTTCAACATACATTATACGTTTTCACAAAAATTGTACCATTGCCCATCTTATATAACTGTTATCATATATTTACAGGCCTTACTGTTATAGTGAGCATCATATCGCATGCACACAGTATTAGTAATGTACTAACGTGTGTTGTTCTTTGAAACATGGCTCTACGTACAATCCTATGTTACTTTCAGAACATTCGTACCTCGTATCTTATCTCTGAGTGGTTGCTCACACTTTTAATTGACTGCATACGTGACAGCGGCACTGGGTCTAGGACGGTTCTGTTGAGAAGGGATGGTGGTGGGGAAATGATGTCCTGAGACGTGTAGGGAAGTCCGGCCAGCAGTGGCGGGGCGGAGGCGGTGGTGGGGCCTGTCCTCTGCATATTTCTAGATAAATTCTCGAGACAGCTCCATCACAAGTCCCTCGAAGGTCTCTGAGGTTCCCGTAGTCAAGGCGTGGAGGTAGTGGGCGTTGAGGACCATGACGACGAGCAAGTGGAAAAATAGCTTTTTGTACCACTTCATGGTGGTCCTGGCACATTCCACACTGGAAATCATGGAGTCAGACTGGTCTACTTGCCTCATGTTGACATTGTAGTCAAGTACTGACTCTGGTTTCCAAAGGTGGAGCCTCCTCTCGCTGCGGTAATCCAGGGAGTTGGTGCGGTGCATCAGGGGGCTGTGTACCATCCACAGGAGGAAAACTTCTCTGTTGTGGTTTCATGCAGTGGCGAGGATGTTATTCGCCTTGAAAAATACAACCTTGTTCTTGTCAAGCTTCCTCCCAACCTTGACCATATGCCAACAGTTTTTCTTGACTGTTCCACAGACTCCGGTGTCGTGAAGGTGGAGGTACCAAGCGAGAATGGGGCTAATGTACCAGTTGTCCATATACAAGACGTGACCACGATGAAGGTACTCCTCAGTCATGGTCTCCACCATGGCTCCTGAGAGTCCTATACTCTGATATGTCTATCTGTGCGCCCATATACAAAATTATGTCTTTCACATAACCAGTCTTACAGTCACACATAATGAAGATCTTGAACCCATAACAGTGTCTCTTGCTGGGTATGTACTGGTGAAAGGAACTATTGCCTCCCCACAACATGAGACTCTCATCTATGACCAAGTCTCTGTAAGGATAGAATTATGAGCAGAATTTTTCCTGCGGGTGATCAAATACCATCCTTATTCTCCAAATTTTGTCAGTGTTATTAGCATTAGCAGGGTCGTCAGCATCATAAAAGTGGAGGCGGCTCAGAATTTATTGGAATCTATTACGACCCATTACCTTCCCAAAGAAAGGTGTGTTGATCATAGGGTCTGTAGACCAGTCTCTCGGAATTTTTCATTTCCGGACAATACCCATCAAGAGAACCAGGGCAAAAACGATGAACAACTCTCCTGTGGTAACTGAGTAGTCATACTGTCGGGAGGTTCTGCTTGTTGTTTCTTCATGCTCGATTTCACAGCACTGGCTGCTAGTGAATGTGTTAGTTTGCTCCACAATTCACTCCACAAACTCCTCGCTAAAGTATAGGAGGAAGAAATCCACCCTGGTGAATCTTGCATGGAGTCCAGGAGTCATATAATCAGACCGCCACTCTTCTGTGAAGTGGTGAATGATAGACGTGAAGTCACTCCCAGTTTCCCAGTCCCACGACACACCACTGTCTCCATCCTCCTCTCCATTATCACCTTCGTTGGGGTGGGGAGGAGAGGGTGGTGGGGATGGTTGGGGAGGTGGAGAGTGGCGCCCTTCCCCACTCACATTCCTCTTCCCTCTCCCTTTTCTCTTACCCTTTCCCTTCCCTTTCCTTCTTTTTCCCACATCACGGGGCTGTGGGGAGGAAGAGCGGGAATCTTGCTGGGAGAAAGAGGTGTTTTAGGGTGCGGCTGCTCCTCACCTGCTCACTCCCAAGGTGTACCACATGCTCGCCCGGGAGCTGCCTCCCTGCCACCACCACTTTCCCTTTCACTCATGCCCACCCCACCACTTGCACCTTCCCCAAACAAAGCACAAGTCCCATGCCTTAATTTCCTCCTTGCCGTCCCTTCAGCTCCCAACAGCAAAATCCTGTCCCTCCCCAACCACAAGAGAACACAACAACCTATAGCTCCATCCTTGTCCTCGTTAGACCCTTCGTCCACTGGCTGGAGAGAGGTGCACGCACGTGGTTGGGGTCCAGGCAGGCCTTCCCTAGCCCTATGGTACATAACATACTGCTGCTTCCTTGGCGACAGTACCTCCTTATCACTGCTGGTCGTTTCGTCGTCAGGCACCATGTATCCTTTGTCCTGCACATCGTCATTGTCTGGGGAATCACTGTCACCTATGAAGGCATCATGGACGGTTTGAATTTCATCAAAGAGACCGCAGCGTGACATGTCTTTACTGGGTCACTGCTAACAGATGAGGGACCAAGACAATGGTGTGCGGGGGTCATGCAGGGTCGGGGAGAGTCCCTGCCTGGCAGTGGGTAGAGGAATGTGTCCTGCATATGCATACAAATATTCAAGTGCAAAATTTGAAAAATGTGCAAATGACGGACCTCACAGCTGCAAAACATATGCGTATATTGACGGGTGTCAGCACGACAAAACGTTCTGAAGTACCCATATGTTAACGGGACTCTGTGTGTTAAATTACACCATTGTACTGAATGTTACACCAAAGATTTTGTGTGTGTGTGTGTGTGTGTGTGTGTGTGTGTGTGTGTGTGTGTGTGTGTGTGTGTGTGTGTGTGTGTGTGTGTGTGTGTGTGTGTGTGTGTGTGGTAGGGGAGTGTTGTTTTTTGTGAGGCATGGAATGTGACTATGTTCTGCTGTCCAGTTTGTGAGAAGGGTCATTGTAGATTAGCCTGGGGCTATTATGAGCCTGTTTATGGTGAACCATTTGTGTAGTGTGTTGAGGTAAGGTTGGAAGATGTGTGCAGCTGTGTTTGCGTTTTGGTGTGTACATGTTGGCATTATGTCGTCTGCACTGGAAGATATGTGTATCTGTGGTGTGTGGGGTTTGGGTATGTTGTGCATGTATAGGTTAAAGAGAATAGAGGACAAAACATATCCTTGGGGAATGCCGTTTGTGAAGTTTCTGATGTTCGATGACTGGCCGGTAATTGCTAAATAGTTTGCCAGCCATCTTTTTGTATTCTTGTGCATGTTTGTGTTGAATATATATATATATATATATATATATATATATATATATATATATATATATATATATATATATATATATATATATATATATATATATATATATATATATATATATATATATATATATATATATATTTTGTGAGGTTGTGGCGGGGGATGGCATCAAAATGTTTTTCTAATGTCTAGTGTGACTAGGAGTGTTCTGTGAGGTGGTCTAGCTGAATTGATGCCATCAAAAAACTCTCTCTGTAAGGTCAGCAAGAAGAGTGTTTGTGGAGTGTAGTGGCCTAAACCATGTTGTGATGGGGCAAGAGGGATGTGAGGTGTAACTAGCTGTAATAACAGTCGTTCAGTGACTTCGGAGGAGGTGCAGAACTGTGTGATGGGGCGGTGTGAGAAAGGTCAAGTGAGGTCTTTGTTGGGTTTGGGGATAGTGATGATATTGCCATGCTTCCAGATGTTGGGTATTCTATTGTGTGAGTAGCTGTAGTTTGACATGTTAATGAGTGTGTGTATGCCTTGTGGTCCAAGATGTTTAAGGTGTATGTTGCTTATGTTGTCTGGGCCACAGGCAGGTGATTGCTTAAGGTTGCTGAATGATGTGCTGTGTCTGGTTGTAAGTGAAAGATGCAAAATCTGGGCCTGTCTGTCTCTTGCACTGGATGATGCGTCGGTCGTCTTGATGGGGGCTTAGATGGCGACGTGTGAAAAGTGATTGATAAGAGTATTTGCTTGTTGTTTGAATGGGGCTATAATGTCTGTTGTCGTGATGACAGCATGTGATTGTGTAATGTTGTTGGGAGTGTGATGCTGTTTAGTGTTTTGTAGAATTTGCTGGCGTTTATTTTGTGATCAAGTGTTTGGAGATAATTATTCCAGTTTAGTGTTTGGTGCTCTGATATTTTATTGCTTTTTTGAGTATTGACTTCTTGTATTTGTTGTATGATGTCTTTTGTATGGGGTATTGGGGAGTGTTGTAGTGTGTCACATTGACTGATGAGGCCTTGAATTTCTGGTGTGAAATTGGGGTTGTGTCTCTTTCTGTTTCCTCAAGGGATGTTTTTTACCTGTGTTTTGAATAACTGTATTGAATGTGTGCACAGAGGTGTTG
This sequence comes from Coenobita brevimanus, assembly GCF_032717465.1. Lineage (NCBI taxonomy): Eukaryota > Metazoa > Arthropoda > Malacostraca > Decapoda > Coenobitidae > Coenobita > Coenobita brevimanus. Next base: position 12,256,729 of record NC_136993.1, on the reverse strand, counting down.
ATGTTTGTCATGGGTGTACTGTTTAATGTTTCAAAGTGTTGCTCTGTTTCAGTTGTGAAGGCCTCCCATTTGGCTCTCTTATAATTACTGTATGTGTGTCTGTGGCCAGTTGGGGTGATTCTTTTTTTTGGTAGTGATAATGATTGGCAGGTGGTCAGAGCCAAGGATTTTGACCACTCTCCAGGATGTTGTGGGGGTGAGGTCAGGGGAGCAAAAGGTGATATCTGGGGATGATAGGAGGAAGAGGGCTTGGTGTGGGATATGGGTAGGTTAAAGGATTTTGTTCAGGATTGAATGGATTATCTGTTTGGGATTCTAGTACCGGCCCTCTGAGCCAGGGTTGTTCACATGCCAGACCGACGCCTTGGCATTGAAAGCACGACCGAGGATAGTGTTGGGTATGTTAGTGATGTGGTGTATTTTAGGAGAGTAATTGTGGTACTGTGGGGGAAGACTGGGGGTGGGGGGAGGGAATGTATGTACTGGTGATTGTTATGTGTGATTTGTTTACAGTGCGTATTTTAATTGATTGTATTTCTGTTGTTGTTTCATGTGGGGGGAGAAGTGATTTTGTGTGTGCACTAGTATTGGAAAAGTTAATGGATTGGTGCGGCAGGGTGATGAGTCCACCACCATCGCTGTCGGCCTGGTCTTGTCTGGTGGTGGTGAAATTATGATTTTTCTTTTTTTTCATATACTGCATAGTTTTGTTTCTTGTAAGATGGCAGTGTGTACGTTTTGTTGTTTGATGAATTGTGTGAGTTCTCTTTTGGTGTTTATGCCATCTGTGTTTATCTGAAAATGTTACTGTTGTGTGTACGATGTCTGTTGGGTGCTGCAGCACGGGGGAAGGTGGGGGTGTGGGTGAAGAGGAAGGGGTAGAAGGTTGTGACAGAGATAAGGGTTGGCGCGAATTAGACTGGGGTGGAATGGAAAGGGTTGGGAGATTGGATGGTGTGGGATGGATTGGTGAGTTAGGCTGAGGAGGTGAGGAAGAATTAGGGGAGGGGCTGGTGGGGGGGTTAGCAGGTGGGGTGATGGAGCATAAGGAGCAGGTCTAGGTGTCTATGTAATGTTCTCTGGATCCAAGTGTTGTGCAAGTGTATTGGGACCAATTCTTGCAAGAATTGCACTGAACTGAACCCTTTGTCTGTCGACTCAAAGTGATGGGTTTTGAGCATGTTGGACATATGTATTTGTTGATGGGTCCTGGATTGCTCTCAATGTCACCGGCTAGAATTCTTCGAGAAATGACTATTGGGGAGTCATTTCTCGGTGTTGTAAAAGCAGTGTTGTTGTGTCTGTTGTGTTGAGAGATGTGTACTCGCCCGGGCAACAGAAGCCACTCCCAGGCTCTTGGGCCCTGTGATGGGCTGGGAGGGGGGGGTTTGCAGCAGTTGGGCCCTCATTCTGTCCTCCTCCTCCTCCAGTTCGACAGCCCCTGGGGGATGGACCCACGGGGAAGACTCCACTGCTCCAGGTCCACTACCATTAATTGTAACGTTTGGCTCTTGATGATTTGCAGCTTGACGAGTCACCTTGAATTTGGCATACACCATGTGATTCATGAGTGAATCAAATCCCTGGGTGGTACAGTTTTTTTGGTGCTGGTCAGCTCATCATTTCAGAGTGAACATAATTCATGTGTGTAAGCTCCCCACATACAGCTCTTCTCAATAGGGTGGAGTCAAAGGCTTTTCATCTCATTAACTCTCTTCCTCTTACTGGCTGCCTTTAACCTCTGTCTATTCGCCGCACTGTTGCATCTTTATCTCTTTTCTGTCGCTACTTCAATGGTCACTGCTCCTCTGAACTGTCTGCTTGCATCCCTCCACTTCTACGACCGGCGTGTTGCACCCGTCTAGCAACAAACTCCCATCCATTTTCTGTCCAACTCTCTAATGCAAGAGTTAACCGTCACTCCCAGTCCTTCATTTATGCAACAGGTCAACTCTGGAACTGTCTCCCTCTGTCTGTATTTCGTACTTCCTATGATCTCCAGTCTTTCAAACGCAGAGTGTCCATGCATCTCAAAATGAACGGATCTTGAACTTGGCTCTATTTTGCATTTTGTTTTTTTCTTAAAAAGGACTGGTTTGCGGGCTCCTGGCCTTTGGTTCCATCATCCTTGCATAAAAAGAAAAGTATAGCTGAAAATTCAAAAGATCCTTCATACTTATTTTAGTCGATATTTTATTGAGAGACATGCATAACAGATACTTGCTGCGGTCTCAGGTTCATCTGAACGTGAACCCAGTGAACTACAGACTAAAGTTACCCTTCTCCTGTAACCTTTCAGGAAATGAGGAGGGAACTGAAGAACGTCTGTACAACCGGGCGGAGTTCCTTGGTAATATTTGTGCCAGTCAGTACAGGCTTCCTTTCTAGCAGAAATCGACACACTTTCATGAGACAAACAAAAATTATTCCTTGATTCTGTTAAAGGGAAAGGCACCACACACCCTAAAACTGCATTAGAGAGAAATCAATGCCATACAACCGATTCTGTCACTATATACCGTATGGTCAAATGGAGCACTGAAATGCTGGTAGTCATGGCGATCGGAGAGAGAATTGATATAAAGGTTGGCGATGCCGAGGTCCGCAGCGCCACTCGCAATCATGCCAGCCAAACCATTCCAAGTCCCGTTAGGTAGTCGCGTGCCCCAGAGCTCATCTGTTGAGATATCAGCATTAGTAAGATATCGGATGGTAGAGAGATAATGAGATTATTTCAAGCTATGTATTTCAGTAAATTTTGAAATTCATAACAACATGCAGGTAGACCACATATTCCCCTAAGGAGTTTGCCCTACCCAAAGTCTTCTTAATAAATAAAATATGCTGAGTATCTTTGTTCTTTGTTGAGTGTGGATGCCAGTACAAGAGAAAAACAAATTCATTTACTGTTTACAGTTACTGATAGCAAATCAGACACAACCGACTCAGTCAGAATATTTTCACTTCTGTCACGTCACCGTAGGTCAGTTCAGTGTCAGCTCACGTAGCCCAGTTAGCGGGATAATTACTTTAGGTTATAACAGGTGTCTCATTACACTGGCTTAACTCTCACTGGGACATCATTTGATATGTGTGTGTGTGGTGGTGGTGGGGGGGGGCATTCCTAAGTAGAACCAGCGGATCTTGTTCCATCCAAATAAAGCCGAGCAAAACTTAAGCCATCTTGAGAAAGCTGGACATGTTGGTTAAAAGCCGTGAGAACATGAATGATGAAGAAGGCAGGTCTTGAGTTGACCAAATTGACAGATGAAGACAGTGTCTGGTTAACACTTGCATTAGAAAGTAGGACAGAAAATGGGTGAAAATGTGTCAAGATGGGTGCTGCATGTCCACCGTAAAGGAGGGTGGAGAGTAGCCTAGTACAAAATTTCAGAGGAACTATGAACACCAGGAGAGAGAGAGAGAGAGAGAGAGAGAGAGAGAGAGAGAGAGAGAGAAAATCAGACAGACAGACAGACTGACAGACAGACAGACACAGATATACAGGAACAAAGACAGAGGCAACAGTATAGTGAAGTGAGAGGCTCAAAGGAATCTGAGAGTGGTTAGATGATGTGATGAAAAGCGGTTGACTCCATCCTGCTTAGAAATACTTTATATTATAAACCTTAACTTCAGCCTCATGCAAACACATGAGAGCTCTACTCCATACAGGGAAGAATATGGCTTGCTTACAGGGTCGGCAACTGATTGCGGGGAGATAATGTACAGAGTCAGCTCAGCACACCTAAACTCCGCAAAGGTCTGAGTTTAGTGTACTTGAAGGTAACTGGATCTCCATGTGCAGTATTATGTTGAGTTGAGAGCTGGAGGAACTTTTTTTTTGGGGGGGGGGGGGAGAGGGAGGAGTGGGCATTTAGATTAATATTTTTTTTTTTCTTCCCGGCAAGAAGTAAGAGACAAATCAGAGATCAGACTTGCTGAAGACCCACCCCGTGGCTGTTGTAGTGACTGAGTGAATGGATTATGTCAAGACAGCCTAAAAACTGAAGGGTAGTTTCATCAACGTATGAACTAATATTGCTAGATATATTGTACAACTCAAAAGGCAACCATAAATAAATGGCAGAAGTTTGTAAAATGACCAGACCCTGATCAACACCGTTACTGCTGTTTCTGGAAGAAGAACAATAGCAAAGAACAGTAAGTGCAGAACATAATAGACTTACAAATAAAATACATTAGTGGATATATATACAAGCAGATGGTGTGTCTACAAATGGTATCACAAATCATGGCTACACAAGCTCCAAATACCCACCTCGTGGAACCTCAATAAAGTTGACTGTGAAGTTGGCAGCAGCGGCGAGTGCCCTCAACACCTCAACATCACGGCCATATGGGTATGGACTCTTGTCGCTGCTACGCTTGTATACAACAGCAGGTGGCCACTCAAACGTACCCACCTTCTCATCCCGTTGTGGCAGCCATAGGGAGAGAGATAAGTTGTGAGCTATAGTTTCTCCTCACCTTTTATCCCTACATACCTGGGATGGGATAGTCAGTCATTTGCAATGTTTTCGCAGGGACTACGAGGAAAAGTGAGTGGAAAATTTTTCTATGTCTCCTGTTCCTCCTACAAAACACACATCTTAGTTATCAGAAGAAAACTGTCGTAGAGTATAATTATGCTATATGCACGCAGAACACAGAAATATAGAGTGAAGAATTTTCCAGTGTCTTTACATCCTCCAGCAAAAACAATGCAGAGTTACACCAGGAATCGGCAGTAAAAATGTTTGAGAGTTCCATCAGTGCCTGTCTTGTTATCAGCTTTGTAACTGATCAGATCGTAGTCGTAGCCGAGCTGTAGTTAATCGTGGGTAGATTTGTAGGAGATAATCTCAGTTCACTTATAGTCGGTGACAGGAGAAGACAAAGATGAGTCTGGGGTTGATTGTAGTTTTATTTTCTTCAAGGGGATATCTCAAAATTTACACTAAGTTAACTTCGTGAGCCTGACCCTTTTTTAACACCACCATGCTTTTCTCTCGAGTCTAGACCCCCTTCTCCCTCTCTCTCCTAATTCCTTTTCACTTCTTTCTCCTCCAGCCTCCTAACTCCTTCTGACTCCTTCTCCTCTTTCCTTCCGTATATGAGAACTGTCACGTGGGCTGCACTGATGTCGAATGTTCTAGAAGCCTGTGTGTGTATATGTCAGTATGGTAGCTTTCCGATCATACCTTGCTGGCTGGCATTTTTGAGAGAGAATTGTGTTAATATATTTCCTTCGGCCTCTAACATATGACTTTCATTTAACCTCTAGCTTACATCTATGCTCTCTATCTGTCTATAGCCCGACGCCCTAATCCTGCAAGGGTGGCCGCAGACAAAACGCCTCCAAGTCGCTCTGTCAACCACCATTTGACTGCCCTCCCCCAACTCACTCGTCCCTCCCTCATATACCTCTCAGCTCCATTCCTCCACCTCATCCTCGGTTTTCTCCTCCTTCATCCTCCCTCCACTTCATCTACATACACCCTTTTAGTCAGTCTTTCATTCTCCATTCTCTCCACGTGTCCAAACCACCTCAGTGTATTTCTCCTAATTTTCTCAACCACATCCACATCAACCCCACAACGTTCCTTCAGGTTTTCATTCGTCAAGATCTGTGCTACCAACAACAGTGCTATCAGCTATTATTTATGATATTTTAAGGTCCTGACATGGTGTCAGCGTGATAGCCCAGAGCTTTGTTGAACTGCACGAGCAGCAACATGAAAAAGCTTTGATCTGTTTACAAGAGTTGTTTGTTCAGTGTGGATCCCTCGCCATGACTACCATTCAGTAAAGTATATGGGTAAAATTATCACCAGAAATTATGTCTTATGACTGAGCTGTATTCCATCTTATAACCTGCGACAGCATCAATGTGAAGTGGAGGTCTTGCTACACTTTCCAGTATTCAACTAATAATTGCAGACCCCATTCATTCATGTTACTACCACAATCAAACATGTAGACGTGTAGCTGTAATATCCAATATATCAACTAATAACTCCTAACCTCATTCACTGAGGTTACAGCCATCATCAAACATGTGAAAGGTAGGTCTTGCTTAGGCAACCCTGTTCTTTTATCTTACTGCCTTCATCGAATATGTGAATGCATCAAGGCTTACTGGCCACCAACTGCCAGACATCCGTCACACACTGTTGTGGTTCCATGTTCAGATGAGGCGTACTGTTCACTTGGCTCAGTTAACCCTCTGAACCAGGGGACGTCTGTTTTGAGTATATTATTGATAACTCTAGAGAACTTGATAGATATTTGCCATTGTCTCTCTCACTACAGGAGTGCTTTCCAAAAATTGATACAGTTTTCTGGGGTTAGCAAAGCAAAGGACTGTACTGTACAGAAAACCTTGTCAGCAAGTTTGTCGAGGATAATCAGCCGAACCATTTTTTTTTTTTTTTTTTTTTTAGTTGTACCCTCAGGTGATTTATTTCAGTTTAGGAAACTTTTCAAACTGGAGGGACGTCAGTATTATGATCATCAACAGATATCTTTCCTACATTTATAAAACTCGTCTCAAAGAAGTGGATGTGAAATAAAAGCGACGTCCTCAGGTAGTAGTGGCACAGTCTTGAATATTTCTATTTATAAATCAGGCCAACTAATATGTGAACGGTGAATGTTTCCTTTAGAGAGAGAGAGAGAGAGAGAGAGAGAGAGAGAGAGAGAGAGAGAGAGAGATTCCCCATAGCTGTTAAGGATCTGCAAGAAAAGATTACGGTAAAAATGTACCCCGATAGTTTGGGGATATATGAGAGAAAAGGGCACACGGGAAAGACAGGTAAAGCTGATAAAAAAATAATTATGAAACAGCCTCCACATAACTATGGTGTTGACAGGGACCTTTGAAGTGACAGACGGTCATCTTAAAATTACTTACCTATTGGTCTAGTCGCGGCCAAAGAACTTTAAGCAAGCACCCTGGCCTGGAATATAATGTTTGCTGTTGACGTGATACCGTAATAAGAGTCCAGAGAGGGTGTGATGAGGAGGAAATGGAAAAGATGGAGGCCTTAGACGATACAGGACTGAAGATGAATAGAACAGCGTAATACGTGATTTATGATATGGATATTCAAGGAGATTATGTCCACTTTCAAGTGGAAATGGTTGAGAAAGTAGAAAAATTCAGGTGTTTAGGATCCTTTTCAAAAGCAAATGGAGATAAAACTCTAAAGATAAACAAGTAAATATCAAAATAAATTGGGGAAGTTGCCGGGGGTGAGATGCTATAAAAGAATTAATGCAATTATTAAGGAAAATTATATATAACTGTATTGAGGCCTGTTATGATTTATGGAGTAAAACTCTGACCAATGAAATGAGGACTAGAGAGGAAAATGGATGTGACATGAAAGAGTTGCCATGTGTTGATAGAAGTGGGAAGAAGGATAAAATAAAGGATTATTTTGTAAGAGGAACGGCGTAAGTTACTGAGATGTCTAAGAAGATGCAAGAGGTAAGGTTACAATAGGAAGTATATGTTGGGACAATGGAGTTGGAGATGGAGGTGCCGGGGCAGAAAAGAAGAGAAGGAGACCGAGTACGAAATGGAGTGCATGGAGTGAGATATGAAACAGAACTTGACCATGGATCGTGTGTGAAACAGAGGAGTATGGAGAACCATTTCAATGACCAGCTGCCTTACCTGAGTAGGAAAATCGGCAAAGAAGAAGAAGAAGTTGTGATGAAGAAGTCCTTAATTGTTTCATGCTTCCAAGTGAGAGAAACAAGGATACACTGATGAAAATTGGGAAAGCGATCACTAACAATTTTACTCGTAAAATGCTGGTAATGTATTGCAATTTCTTGGAAGCAGTTAACGTCCTGGGTTAGGTAACCTTCTCTCGATTGAATAATGTTAATGCAATATTATACTCTGGCTAATGAGGGACGATTAAAGTAAGCTGAGGCTATGTCACAGTGGCCCCAGTTTCAATATTGCTATCATTGATCCTCTCATCGTCGGGATAACTAGGGTCTGTTTGTTTTCATCTGAGCTGAGTTGATGGTCTGGTGTTGTCAGACAGAGAAGAAATATGACTATAGTTCTTTCTGCTTAAACTGGTCCCGATTTTCGTCCGTTTGCACCTAATTTCACGTAACTGTGGCAGGAAGAAACAATGCTGCCGTTCTGTAAATATATATATTATACGTAGACTTCTCTGTGACTGGCACTGTAATCTAGTTTACTGTAGTGATAGAGAGAGAGGAAAATTAGGCCAAGGTAGAGTAATATGACTATAGTGACAAAGTGGCCTCCTTCAAACCTCATAACTAGATCTCATCGAATTTCATGTAACCTGAAATTAGTATTTAAGTTGTAAGGGTGATCCAGTTCCTTCAGATGAAAACAGACTAAATTTAGTATTCCACTGTAGCTAAGGCAGATGATTTTATCAGATCGGTATAAGACACAGGATTCGGCTAGCACTGACATGGTTTAAAAACAATATTTTTGATAGATTATTCACATTTTCATCTGAGCAAACCCACATTTAGTTATATATGCAAGTAGGTGGCCAGTAGTAAATCTGCCTAACATTTAATATACTTTTTGTGTTAGGTTGTTTACGTCTTTCAGTACGATGATCTATTTTATTTTATTTTTCCAGTTGCCAGGCGAGTTTATCAATATTAAAGGTGACGTTGCATAGTGAAGCGGTTACTGGAGGTCATATCAAACATCTCCATTTAGAAAACATTATTTTAAGCTTAATTGACAGTATGTAATTAACAACTTTAAATGCACCATACATCATTACTGTGAACGAGTAAATAACTTTCCAAGTCTCTGATTCTCTATTAAATAAAATCACCTAATGCAGAGGTGTCAGATTAGTAGCCCGTGGCCCACAGTGGTCCTCGAAGAGGAGAGGAGTCTCCCGCAATGACTTTAGAAAAAATGATAAATAACAATCGGAAAATCCCATAAAATCTGTAATATGATCACGTGAAACAATATTACAGAACTGATGGGAAATATTTATCGATAATCTGATTGATAGAAATGCCATTTGAATAATCTATTGGTCAAAAAATATATCAAGAAACTTTATTTAAATATTATCAATAACTTGAAGCAGGATCCAATGCCACTGTAAGGGTTGGAAGGTGTACCGAACTTCTCTTAATGTTTAAATGGGCTGCGGCTTTGCCATATTAGCCTATGTTTTACTGGTATTATTTTCATTCAACAAGTTTCCAGTTTTATATTGCAAATTTAAATTATGCATGCACTATAAAGTAATAATGTACAATGTGCAGATATAGTTCACTAATCTGATGGAAATCTAGAAACCCTATATCCTGTTATGATTCAGACGAAGGGCAAAACATAACACACTGGTCTAGGTGTAGGCATTATAGGCACTTGCATATATCGCATATCACAAAGTGCAGGATGTAGTGTCTGCTGAAGACATACACAGCTTCTCACTAGGAATGTCAATCCACATCATGTATATCCAAAAAAAACTATTGTTCTAGACCATCAAGAATGTCGTAACACATGATGTATCCCAAACAATCTCTTTGTAGTCTAGACGTCCAAGAATTTCGTGACATTCAAACACGTGGGGTAACCAGCTCTAGTCGGTTATTCCACGGGAATGGAAACCTACCAGCCACTACATCACACACACACACACACACACACACACACACACACATCTCATCTGGGCTGTAAGTAATGTTGGAGAGATTCCCTCCACGTCAAAAGGGGTTAGAGAGAGACCGAGAATACGATCGAGGGCATGAGGCAGGACACAGGTCAGCTAGTAGGTTTGCCGTCATGCTACATTACGTTGTCAATCACACTTCGATATAACTGTGTACCGGTACAATAAACTCCGTAACCCAAGAGTGCTCTGCAACTCACCATGCTTACGATACACAAAGGGGGAAGGTGAGAAAAACAGACACCTACCTCTTCACTCTACTCCATGACACACCATTTTACAAAGCAGCGGTAAAATCGAGCCATACGATGCCTCACGACTTTATAATGGCGGTGCTTCGATGATCTATAATTTCAACCAACCTCCCTATCTCTCTATGTCTATCTACCTTTACCAACATCTTCATCATCACAACAAGCGTGCAAGTGTTCACCCTGCCGTGATTACACCAAGTGCTGACGCAGTCATACCAGGAACCTGACCTACCTCAATCAAACCCCACCAACTCCTTTCACCCAACATCGCATTCATCTTTATAATTAGTGAGTTGAACATTTACTCTATCAGTTTAAACAGTACTACTTCATTTACATACAACCTCACGTATTTACACAATAACAGACAATATATATCCTTACATCAACATATAATACACATGAAAATCAAGTAAAACCAGAGAATTAATATATAAATACACACATATCCTTCATATTACTGTTACAAAGAAAATCAAGTGAAAATGCCTAACACAAATGGAGCTAGCAAAGATTGCAATACTTAACCACACACATGAATACTTACAACCTATACCTAACGATTAATGCAAAACTAAGAAAACTTATCAAATTTACTTCGCAACCTTTGGAGAACTATAGCATCAAGTGATGTGTGATACAAACGAAATTAAGTGAATATTGTACATATTGTAAATATTAATTTAATAATATATATAGTAACAAAATATCAGATTACATAATATAATATAAATATAAACTGTGCAACATAACTAAGCCAATACACCTGTGTCACAAATAAACAGATAACAGGTACAGTACATCCCATATGCCTAATTCATGATACGATTAACTATTTTAGACTTGCCATCGTTTTGCTATAATTGTATAATTTATATACATATGTTACAGCTACCGTGACTACAATTGTGATTCCTGCAGTTATGTAACTACAAGCAGTAGCATTACTGCAGTTACCAGTATTTTACAATTGCTACAACTATGTAGGCTACCTACAAACTCTAGCATTACTGCAATTATATTACAATTGCCACAATTATGTAACTACAGACTCTAGCATTACTGCAATTATATTACAATTGCTACAGTTCTGTAACTACAATTAGTTACAACCACATTTTGTGACAGTTGCATTAACACGATGTAACTACAATTTTGTTGTAACCATAATGGGATGCTTCTGAAAAGCCTAGTATTCCGGTAGATGGCGCCACTATTTGGACAAACACATTCCCCGCGCTGTTTAAAAAACATTTTTCTTTGTTAAATATATACAATGTTGTGTCAAACTGTGAATCATAGTAATGCCATGTACCGTAACATAATACAAACAGAACACGTATATATAACGTAGCGTGAAATGTTTATATTTATTAAAAACTGAAATTAAAATACCATTCATGGCATGTGATGGTAACCTGCAATTTCTGTGGTCCTATATTATTTAATTTCTGCTACATTTAGTGCAAGTTAGGCTCTTAATACGTATTTTGTTCAGACTGTAAATTACGCCTAGTGGGTATCTTGACTCATTCAGTCTCTCTTTGGGCAGAAATTTAATGCTGAGTAAATACTGGGAGTCAACATTGTGCTCACTCCCTTCACGCATGCGCACCACAAGACAGTCCTGTGTTGCCCCTCAGATTTTCCAAAGCAATTACAGTACCGTACTTCATCTAACCTAACCAGACCACAAGTAGTCAAAACTGCATTATTTTAAGCATTAGTCCTCGTGCGTTTGTTTTGAAAACAAATCTCTTCTGAAAAAAATTAAACACGGGACTGTCCTGTGGTGTGCATGAGTGAAGGGCTTGAGCAAAATGTTGACTCCCAGTATTTACTCAGCATTAAATTTCTGCCCACAAAGAGACTGAATGAGTCAAGATACCCACTAAGCGTAATTTACTTTGTGAACAAACGATGTATTAAGAACCTAACTTGCACTAAATGTAGCAGAAATTAAATAATATTGGACCACTGGAATGCCAGGTTGCCATCACATGCCATCATGATAGTTTAATTTTCCGTTTATTATAAATATCAACACTTCAAGCTAGGTTATATATATATATATATATATATATATATATATATATATATATATATATATATATATATATATATATATATATATATGTGTGTGTGTGTGTGTGTGTGTGTGTTCTATATGTATTTTTTATATTACCGGTACGGTATATGACATTACTATGATTCACATTTTCACAAAACAGTGTAGATATTTAACAAAGAAAAATATGCTTTTTAAACAGCGCAGGGAATGTGTTTGTCCAAATGGTGGTGCCATCTACCGGAATAGTAGCTTTGAAAGCACTCCATTATGTAACAGTTGCAGTAACACGATGTAACTACAATTTTATTACTACCACAACTGTATAACTGTTGCATAACACAATGTTATGTTACAGCCACACGTGTAACAGTTGCATTTACACAATGTAACTACAATTGCATTAACACAGTGTAACTGCAATTATGATACAATATTTATACGATTGTGTTACTTTTACATTATGTTATTCACTTAATTAGCTTACAGGTTGATTGTAATGTGTATATAATATGCATTAATATGTTTTGGCAATATGTACTGTCGTTGGTATGACAGCTTTGCATAACCGAGCAATATGGAGGCATTATAGTCTGTAGCATATAATTCATAGCACAATGTGCAGGATGTAGTGTCTGCTTGAGGCATGTACAGTACAGCTTCTCACTAGGAATGTCAATCCATATGATGTATATCAACAAAACTATTGTCCCAGACCATCAAGAATGTCCTATCAAATGATGTATCTCAAATAATCTCTTGTAGTCCAGACAGCCAAGAATTTCGTGCCGTATTCAAACCCGTGGGGTAACCAGATCTAGTCGGTTAGTCCACTTGAATGAAAATAATCCAGACACTATATCACACACACACATCCCCTCGAGCTGTATACAATGCTGGAGAGATTCCCTTCAGGTCAGAAGGGGTTAGAGAGAGCCCGAGAATACAATCGAGAGCAGGAGACAGGAGATGGGTCAGCTACGAGGTTTACCATCACGCTACGTTAAGCTGTCAATCATGCTTCGATTTAACTGTGTGTGTGTGTGTGAGAGAGAGAGAGAGAGAGAGAGAGAGAGAGAGAGAGAGACCTACTATTCACTCTACTCCATGATGCACCATTTTGCTATGCAGTGGCAAGTTCGAGCCATACGATGCCTCACGACTTTATACGGGCGGTGCTTTGACGATCTACTATTACAACAAACCTCCTTTTCTCTCTACGTCTATCTACGGAGACATCATCGATATAGGTTCCCAGCGACACACGTACTACAACTTTGGATGAGTTGATGCATGCATAACTGGCATTATCCTATTGTTTCTACATTTCTTTGAGGTTAGTGGTAATTGTAGCTTATAGTGAATGGGAACAAAAGTCGTCAGAGAGTTTAGTCACCAGCTGAAATTAATAGGGGGTGTTGATAATCTGCCACAAAATTACATAAAATAAATTAACTGCATTTTTCATTACAAAATCTTAGCCATCCTAACCTAACCCAGCCTTGCCTAACCTATACTGTACTTATCTAACGTAATGTTTTTAGAGTAGCCTACGTTTATTTCGTGTTCATGAAATATATTATTTACTTATGTTTTTTTTTTTTTTTTTTTTATGCAAGTCTTTCAGTGTTAGCATCAATCTATACCACATACTACTTAACTAACCTAACCTAATCTAACGAACCTAACCTAACTTAACCAAAATTATACAACCTAAAGGTCATAACCTAACCGAGCATGCACTGTACAACGTAGTAACCAATTTTATCCTAACTTAACCTTGCCTTACCGAATCAAATCATTCCTAACCAAAGCATATCACACTTAGTGTACGCGATTTCAATAACGTTAGGTAGACTTGGCCCTCAGCCGATCAACTGAACTGAAGTATGGCCCTTGGGAAGAACTGAGTTTAACACCAATGGTCTAGGCTAATGTCAGCTTGACTTTAATATCTACGTGAGTGTATGGTAATGAAAATATTGTTAAACCACACCGTTTTTAATCACCTCACAACAATGAATTTTTTTATTATTATTATTATTTTAGATGATTTATTTATCATAGGGGAGACCTTTCGAACTGTTAGCATTATAAGACAGCAGGCCATGGGAAGAGGAGGATTTGAGCATTTTCGCACGGTGTGAGTGTCATGTATCCTGAGCGCTGACCACCACAAGGACGTTTCCTTGTATTGTAGATACTTCAAGAGGGGTTCTCTGGCTGCATATCCCAGTGATAAAGGCAGCTGGCTACAGTGACAACAATAGACTTTAGGCATCTAGTTCCTGAAGAGGGGCTGGCCAGAATGGTGTTGTCCTAAGGTAGATGGACTTAGTGAGGTGTGATGGCCACTGGGACATGGCAAATCAAACACTATGGCTTCATTTGGAGCCCAGATTAGGACTGCTATTCGACTGTGTCAGCCACTGAGGTGTTGGAAGCCAAAATGCCAGAAAGATTTGATATTCACTGAGTTGTCCCAGGTATCATAGTTTGGCAATTCTGGACTAGAAGAGAATATCTCCACATGAAGCCTGGAGAGTAAATCGCGTCACTTTTCGTTTCCATGTATTCTAATGCTAGGAGCGATATCGTCAGGGTAGGCAGCAGAATCAGTTTAACTGTTGTCCTGCAGGTCAATGGAGTCGAACTGAGGCCTTCAGTCATGAGGTGGCGTATGACCACTGTTGATTTTTTTCTCTTTGTTGCTTGTAAAGCGAACGGATGCATCTTGCCCATGGGCTCTGTGAGTGAACTCAAATATGAGGTGGTAAAGGTAAATCCAGCAGTTCATCTCTTTCGCTCCTTGTTCAGGCCTTCTTCTGAATATCAGTATGGACGACTTCGTTCTGTTCCATATCGAAGACATAATCACATGAAGTGGTTAATATACAAGCATTAAATTTAAAAAAAAAAAAGAGAGAAAACCTACATTCATCACGTCCTCATGCATATTTGAAAGAATGTCCAGGAAGATTTTTGATGCATCTTCCCTAAGATGAAGTAAAATTTTTTACAGGGAGGAAAGAAATGTCTTTGTAATAGGTGTAATAATTAACAGGTGCTGTCTATGAAATAGAATACTGTGACTAACCAGCCACTGATCTGAGATATGACAAAGTGAAGCCACTTCCTCTAGTCTATTCTGGGAGAAATAGCTGCGTGAATATTGATCTTACCAGCAGCTTATCTTGGCTGATCCCTGTATTAACACACCTGTGACCCAGTTTGGAGCACAGCTTATCAACAATGATAAGGGTCAACCTGAATCAACTTACAAGGAAAGAAAAGAGGTAGAGTCCAACCCAGGTGATGAGGTCTGCCCCCTACTGAATGATGCAGCCACTCCTAGATGAATAGCCCCATGTGACCACCTTCTCGAAGTGATTATTGGATAGAATTTTATCCCTCTGCTTGACAGTACAGTAAAGGAAAAAAGAGGTATGGCTAATGGGACATATCAAGAGTGGCTAGATGTAGTAGAGCACTTCTCTCTTGACTCGAGCCTCCTCTAAATCCCTCTCTTAGTTTAGTGATATAGTATAAGTAGTATTCCAAGCCACTGAGTCATAAGTTAAAAATTTATATTTGTACATGAGGTTACTGTAATGTAATACTTACCATTTAGTAGTCTACTAGCTTAAGTGTCTGATTGATCTTGGTTGAATAGGTTTGCTAGTGATTCTAATTTGGTTAGAAGTGTCCCACCGTACACCTATTTATTATATGAAAGAACCAAATTCTCTGATGCGATGTATAGAAATTTTGTGAGTAAAATAAGATTTACTTGTTTAAGTGTCACTGACTTTCATTTGACCGTCAGTCAGAAACTTTTGTACCAATAAAAATGGCCATCTCGCCAGAATAGCAGTGATTTTGCTTTGAACCTGATTATATAATTATCTGTCGGGCTGCTGACGAATATTAATGATGTATGAGTATTTTAGTAAATTAAGCCCAGACAACATGAGATGGAAAATCTTACTAAATCTGAGCTCAACCTGATTGCTCATGTCTGAAGAAGAAATTCCCCGGTGTTTTAAGCCTAATCTATTTAAACTGATTTAAGACACAATGTTAAGGTGAATGAAGCTGTTGAAAATGATCATAGTGCAATTGCTTGTGAGCTTAGGGAACAAGAACCATCTGTTTACACGGAAGAGCCACCCATTCACGGTGCTACTGTTCAGGCTCTAGAAGTTAAAACCTGAAATCCTAGTGTCAGTGCAAAACATGAATTTATCATAGTTCAGTTGCGAATGAGGCAGCTTCAGTTACGAGAGAAACAACTTGAACAAGATCATTAGTACAGACTGAAGTAGCTTGGCAGTTCACCAAATATTTGTGGAGTCTCTGCGAATGACTGTTGATATTGACAAGACCTTTAAGTTAGTCTCTCCCTTTACTGAGCAGGGTGTTACTAAATACTGTACTTTAAATGTTTGAGAAGGTGAGTGATTGTCTTTCTTGGCCTAGGAAGTCTTGGCTGATATTATTACAGAGTGTACTTAAGGCTAAGGCACAGAAGGCCTATATTGTTTTATCGTGTCACCAGTGTGCAGAATGAGGCACGGTAAATGATGAAATGCTTAGGGCTTATGAATCTTTATCAGAAGCTTACAGGCGCAAGTTTAGAACCAATTACAAACAAAATGATCAAACCCATGTGGAGTATGCTAGAGTACTTCAAGATATATTTTATCTTTGGCTGTACACTAAGAAAATTAGCAATGATTTTACTAAGTTGAGAAAACTTATGATACTGGAGGATTTCACTAGGTGTATTGCCAAGGATGTTGCCACTCACTTGCTTCAGAAAGGGATGGATACCCTCTTGTGGCATGTAATTATAGTATTATCCAGAAAAATGATTGTAAGCCTCATACATTGGTTGATATAGCATAGTGGACCAATTACTCTCTGGAAAGTCTTCTTCTTGCAGTAAATTAGATAACTCTACTGGGAAAACTTTAACCTCAGAGTATATTAGCTACACCAAAGAGAGTGGGGACTTTGATACCAAAGGACCAGTAAGAAGTTTCAACTCAAATTCTTCTGGCATCTTGCCGGAAACCTTTCTAACAACTTTACTTCGCAGTCCTTCCCTCCTCTTTTCCACTCTGGTGGCTCTGTAACTATTTCTCTTACTGATAATCAGAACTCTTCACTCAGACTTTCTCCTCCAATTCCACCTTGGATGACTCCAGTGCTGTTCCTCCACTGCTTCCTCCCTCTGACTTCCTAGTGGCTGATATTCAAATGTCTTCAGTTGATGTATTTTCTGCCATCACTGGCCTCAATGCTAATAAGGTATGTGGGCCTGGTGGGGTTTCTCTGGTTGTCTTCAGGAGCTGTGCTTCTGTTCTTACACCCTGCCTAAGTATGCTCTTTTGCCTTTGTCAACTTTTGCCTTTCCTTCTTGCTGGAAATTTGCTCTAATTCAGCTTGTCCCAGGGAAGGGTGATTATTTCCAGCTCTCTAACTATTGTCAAGATGCTTTAACATCCTGTATTTTATAAGTTTTTGAGTCTCTTCTTAAAAAAAAAAAAAAAAAAAAAAAAAAAAGACCCTTTCCTCTCACGGCCTTCTTTCGGATTGTTAGTGTGGGTTCCTCCAGGGGCTCTCCACTTGCGATCTCGCCTACCTTTCAGACTCCTGGTCATCCTCCTTTCGGGATTTTGGCGAGGACTTTGCTTTTGTACTTGACATCTCAGAGGCTTTTGATAGAATCTAGCATAAATCTTCAATTTCCAAACTCCCCTTTTGTGGCTTCTGTCCATCTGTCTGTGCTTCCATCTCTATCTTACATTCTGGTCGTTCTATAGCTGTTGTTGTGAACGGCCACCATTCTCTCCTGGAGCTGTCAGTGGTGGTGTTCCTCAGGGCTCTTTTCTATCACCAGCTCTCTTCTGTTCAACAGTGACCTTCTGAGCTGTACATCTAACCCTATCCATTCATACGCTGATGACTCCACCCTTCACTTTTCCATTCGCTTCCCACAGTGTCCATCTCACCAGTTTTACAAACAAGGCATAAGGCTATTGCACTCCTAATGTTGACATGGCTCATATCTCTGATTGGGGTAAAAGTAATCTTGTTGTGTTTATCGCATCAAAATATCAGTTCTTACATCTTTCATCTCAATAACATCCTCCCCTTTAGTATCCTTTAATTTTTAGCAATATCCAGTTCGATCCTGCATCATCTTTAAATATACTTGAGGTTTCATTCTCTCCAGATTTACCTTGGAATGATCATATTGCCTCTCCTATAAAATCTACCTCAAAGAGATTAGGTGTGCAAAGCCAATTCCGCGCCTTCTTTACCCCTGCACAGTTGTTAACATTATACAGGGTCTTTACTTGCCTCTGTGTAGAGTACAGCTCTCATGTGTGAGGAGGTTCCCAGCATACAGCTCTTCTCAACAAGGTGGAGCCAAAGGTTTTTCACCTCATTAACTCTCCTCCTCTTACTGTCTCCCTTCAACCTCTGTTGCATCTTTATCTCTTTTATGACTACTTCAGTGGTCACTGTTTCACTGATATGTCTGCTTGCATCCCTCTGCCACTACTACAGGCACATAGCACCTGTCTAGCAACAAATCTCATCCCTTATCTTCCGACTTTCTACTGCAAGAGTTAACCATTACTCCAAGTCCTTTAGGGAAGCATGGTAGTTCAGTGGTAGGGTGTTGGGCTCGAGACCGTGAGGTCGAGAGTTCGCGCCCCGCCCAGGTGGCTGCCGTGCTGGGAGGGGTAGCGCTTTCCTCTCACCCTAGCAGGGCTATATAATCTAATGAGGTCTAGCTCAGCTGATTATTCCTTCCTTCCCATGTCCTACATGTATGCAACAGGTCAACTGTGGAACTGTCTTCCTCTGTCTTTATTTCCTACTGCCTATGATCTCCAGTCTTTCAAACTCATTGTGTCCGAAATGAACGGATCGGGAATTTGGCTCTTTGTTATATTTAGTTTATTCTTGGAGGGAACAATCTTCCCGGCTCCTGGCCTTTGGCTCCTTGTTTCTTGCATTAAAAAAAAAAAAAAAGTGTTATAATTGGAAAGGTCATATATAGGCAAAATGCTGAAAGAAGATACAGAGCTAAATTAATTGTTCTGCTTTGACTTGGAAGATTTCTGACAATAGGGAGCAACCACAAATAGACAGGTTGAATGGCAGTTTTCCACATCTTAACCAGGTGTTTAGTTTGGTTGAAGCCAGAGTGGAACACTCAGCTGTTGATAGTCAGATTCCTGTAGTGCCAGCACTGGACATTAGTGAGACTGGGGTAGTGCTGCCATCCAGAATTAATGAACGTGGTAAAAAGATTCCATCAGAGCATCCTTCCCTAGACAAGAAATAAAGTGACTTCCCTCAAGACACCATATTATCCAGTTTCATTTCTGAAGGACCGTTGTTCTTTGTTGGTGAAAATACTAAGGAAGATACAATACTCCTTGACACAGATGCTTCACAGTCTCTTGTGTTGAAAGGGAAAACTGATGTAACTGAGCCTGATCAGTGTTTTGTTACAGGGAATAGCTGATTATGTGTCTATCCCCCTGGTTGAAATGAAGCTTCAGTTGGAACTAGATACAGGTCCAGTACGTGTGGGCATCGTGAACCCGTTACCAGTGAAAGGGGTCACTGTCCTTTTAGGTAATGACTTAGCAGGAGAAGAAGTGAGTGCAGTTTCCTGTGTTTCAAAAAAATACCTTAAGTAAGGAGAGGACAAAAGAACTGGGGGAAGACTGTCCTACACTGTCCCCTTCCTGTGCTGGAATTAGAGCATGATGGCAAAATCCTGACTTGATCGTGATAATGTTAATAATAATGATGTACCAGATGATATTTCTTTTGCTAATACTTTCTTTGCCCTGGCTGACTGACTCTGAGGTTGAGGGCTCACCATGGAGTAGTGCAGGTCTAGGACTGGCTAAGATGCAGAGATCTGATACAGAGCTTTCAGCTTTGACTCTGCGATGAGTGAGGAAGAATGTGAGATTGAGTTGTCTGAGTGTTCCTACTATCCTCAGAGTCAGGGAGCATGGAAGAGATATAATTTCATTTTTTTTTTTTTTTTTTTTTTTGTTCATGAAGAGGAATGGAGCTTCCTGTGGTTTGCAACCAGTGAGACGTCAGATACGTCCTTAGACTACTCCCCATTTGAGTTGATTTTTGGTTCGGTGCAAAAGTCAGTTAAAGTTGCTTGAGGAGCAATGGGTTAGTGATGATTGTTGTCCTAATCTGCTATCCTGTCTCAGATTTCAGAGAATATCGTGAAGAGAAATTTGGTGCCCTGTTAATGGATGTCAAAGAGTTGGTATTATGAAAGCAAGCAGTCTATGAATAATGTGTATAACCCAGGAGATAAAATGTTAGTACTGTTCCCTATTCATGGACATTTCAGGCATAGTTCTCAGGTCCATATGTAACAGAGAAAAGTGTAGGTGATGCTATTGTATTCTGACCCCAGACTGGTTGAAAGGGCACAAAGAGTCTGTCATATTTGTATGTCGATGAAGTTCCGTGAGTGAGAGGATGCAAGACCCCTAGTGCTGCATGTGTGATTTTAGCTGCTGAGATTGTGGATGACCTGGGCTGTCTCTTGGTGCTGGACTAGGCTAGCTGTTGGTTTCAACCACTCAGGAGTGGATGGAACTAACTGATAAACTCACTCAGTTAACAGCTGAACAACGTGGTTATCTGACTGCCTTTCTAGGGATGTATCGTGAGGTATTCCAGAATGCCCCTGGCTGACGGATGCACACAGCACGATGTGGATATTGGAGGCGCCTGTCCTGTGAAACAGCCCCCTCCTACCATGTAAGTCCACAAAAACAGTCCATTATCCAGCAGGAGCTGACCTACATCTTGCAACAGGGGTTGACTGAACCATGCCAAAGTGAGTGCTGCTCCCCAGTCACCTTAGTTCCCAAATCCGGTGGGTCCTATAGTTTTTGCACATATTACTGTAAGGTCAATTCCCTCACTACGACGGACTCCATCCCACTTCCCAGGATAGCTGAGAGCATTGGCAGTATAGGCAATGCAAAAATCGTTACCAAAAATGATTTACTGAAAGGATATTGGCAACTCCATCTTACCCAAAGGGGAAAATAATCTGTTTTGTGACTGGTGGTCATACAATAAATGCAAAGTCATGTCATACGGTACACAAAAATGCTCCAGCTACGTCCTAGAGGCTAATGGACAAGCTTATTAATGATATCAAGGGATGTGTTGTGTACAATGATTAATTTATTCAATAACTCCTGAGAGGAAAACCTGATCCAGCTAGATGCTATGCTGCAAAGACTATCACATATTGACTTAGTAATCACTAGCAGGCTCAGCACTTAGGTTACATGGTATGACTGTGTAAGTTAAGTTCATCTAATGCTAAAGTTGAGGCCATTGTTAACTTCAGGCAATCCAGTAACAAAAGAAATTACAGGTATTTCTGGGTATGGCAGGTTGCAGTAAGAGATTTGTCTCTAACCTTTACCCTCCCGACATCGTATGTTGTGCGACAGTACATTATAGCTGCTGTGGACCCACCGCCGTACACCATATGATTTGCAATTGCAAGGCCTATTGCGTGCACATTTTTCAAATTTCGCTGGTGATTCGTGGCAGGCAGACGCATGAGACCTTCCTCTAGTGTATGTTAGTGGAAACAACAGTATCAGCTAGTTAAGTGTGCCAGGAATCGGCGTTTTAGGGGTGGTACCATTATGAACCTATGTTATTCTCACCCGTATTTTTATATATATATATACCACAATATTGTTCCTGTATATGTACTTTTGTAGCAAATAAATGTAAATATATGAATTTAGGTTGGTTCTGATTAGTTACCCTCCTCCTTCCCACTGTACAAAACGGAGCAGCCACACCAGCCCGGACACAGAACACCTGGTTGAGGTGAGGGGGGGACCCACCTTAGGAGCAATTTGGGGATGACGGGAAAACTTTCTTGGTGAGTTTTACTAGTTTCTCACCGAAAGGGAATGTTTGAACAAAAAAAAAAAAAAAAAAAAAAATCGAAAATTAAATGGGTTTTCAGGAGGTTGGGGGGGCCCAAAAAAACCGGGAGGGTATGGGTTAACTTCTCGAACGTTGTTGCTCCCCTAACAGATTTATTAAAGAAGGTGCCAAATACGGATAGAAGGAAACATGTGTAGAGGTGTTTTCAGAAGTTAAGGCAATTCTGTCTACAGTAGTCAGCCTAAGTTTCTAGCCCCGAATTTCAGCATGTCTTTTAAATTAGCTGTTGATGCTAATGGTGTTGGTGCCGGTGCAGGCCTGTTGCAGGATAATGATCGTGGTGTTGAACTTTTATTTTTTTTTTTAGGAAAAGTGTACTGTTACTCAGAAGATTTACTCCACTATTGAAAACGAACTCCTTGCTCACGGCAATTCTCAGGGTATGATGATGCTGGCTTAACTCCTATTACTGAGTACATCAACCAACACCCCTAACATTCTTAGTAAAATTTAACCAACAATTAATCATATGGGCTCTATTATTCTGAGAGTTTGTCACAGATACTGACCATGTCAAGGAGGAAAGGAATGTTTTGGCAGACTGTTTATCTAGGATGTAGGACCGTGAGATGTAGAGAAGTTTCTCCTTATAAATTTCTTTTTTCAGAAAGGGAGGTGTTACTGGCCAACCACTAATCAAGGATTTGACCATGTGGAGCCACTATCGATGACTATGAAAAGTCTGTGAGTATTTCTTATGGAATCAGCAGTGTGAATGTGGATCTTATCCACAGCTGATCTAAGCTGAGCCCTGTGTTTACACAGCTACGATCCAGTTTGGAGCACATACAATGATAAGGGTAACCCTCCTCGAATTACAAGGAGGAAAAGGAGGCGGCATTGAATCCCAGTGATGAGGTCCGCCCCCCATAGAATGCTGCAGCCGTTCTTAGCTGGATAACCTCGTGTGACCACCCTCTCGACATGGTTATTGGTAAAAAAAATTTATAATGGTGTTACATAGGAGAGTGTAGGAAAACGAGGTGTGGCTACTGGGATATGTCAAGAATGGCTAGATGTGGTGCAGAATTTCTTGACTTCTCAGCTTCCTCGTAGTCCCTCCCTTAGTTCAGTGCTATAGTGTAGGAAATACTTCAAGACATCGAGTCATAGGTTAGGAATTAGTATATATATTGTAGATAACAGCTGAGTAGTGTAACTGATCCTATTTCGTACTTTATTAGCTGGAGTGTCTGAGTAAAGTTTAATTATCATTGCCTTTAAGTTGACCCTCAGGGTTAGATATCTCCTTGTACGGTCCGTAATAATACTTACATTGATTGTGGCACGTTGTAGGTTTGAGATCTTATCAGGGAAGAGATGAGGTGTCCGTGTGAAGTATGAGCACCGCCACTTTGAAAGAAATGCCACTTTTCGCTCGGAGTACAGCTGGTTCACGTACACGCGCCACTCACCCTCTTCCTCATTCTCAGTCTGAGGACAAACTTATAAGAATTTATACAAGAAAAAGAGTTCCATTTAGGTCATCTCTGACTCATTCAGGCAGTTTTAAGCTCTTTCCTGGACGAATCTGCCTATTTTTGTTCATTTACAGTATTTCCATTCACTTTAGCTTACGACTGTTCTAGTTCATTAGGTCATGCCTTGAGCCAACAAGTTTGTATAAAATCGTCGGCCTAATCCGTATGATTATTACAACATATTTGAAGGATATTAAATAAAATCCCCCCTGGGGAAGAGGGGAGAGGATACTTCCCCAGTATTCTCTGTTTGTCGTAAGAGACAACTAAAAGGGACACTTTTATCTACATTCTTTTTGCTGTCTTTCCCTTGTACTTTGTCTGTCCAAATCCTCTGCATTTTACTCTCATTTAGTTAATTTTCTCTCTCCACTGTCTGGTTCCTGCGAGCCACTGGCATTGGCTCCAGGATAAAATATTTTTCAACCTAAGAAATCTTGATGAACTCTGATTACGAAGCAATGGCCCTCAGTTCCGTGCAGCCCTTAAGTGGGCAGGGGATGCTAAGAATCCCACGGTGTAGAAGTAAGTTTATACATCCAAAAAGAACCATAAGAATAGGAAACTGGAATGTTCGAACTCACAATCAGGCTGGTAAGATGGAAGAACTTATTTCAGTGTTCAAGGAATATAAGATGGATATTTGTGCTCTTACAGAAACGAGGTTGCGTGGAGCTGATAAAATGAATTTGGAAGATGGTATTACTATGTTGGTTTCTGGTAGGAGTGATGGAAATCATTACCAAGGAGTAGGCTTACTGCTGAGTAGAGATGCTTATAAGGCAGTATGTGAGTTTGAACCAATTAATGAGCGCTTGCTTTATGCTCGTTTAAAATCTGACCATGGTAATATCAGTATGGGGTATGCTCCGACAAATGAGGCTGCTGATGAAATGAAGGATGACTTTAATGAGAAGCTGCAGGATGTAGTGAATAGAGTGGCAAGACATGATGTGTTAGTTTGCATTGGTGATTTTAATGCAATTGTTGGCAGTAGTAGGGTTGGCTTTGAAGATTGTATGGGTAAGGAGGGTGTTGGTATAAGAAACGAAAATGGAGTGCGATTTGGAAGCTTTTGTTTGGCAAATGACCTTATGACTAATGGAACCATCTTTGAGCACAGAGAATTACATAATGTCACCATGTGGTAAATATTGTAACCAGATTGACCACATTGCAATTTGCAGAAGGCATAGGAGTTATTTGCAAGATGTTTGCGTAAGGAGAGGGCAGATATAGGTAGTGATCATCAACTTGTGTCAAAGATTAATATAAAACTTAAGAGAAACGTTAACGGTAATTGTACAGGAGGTAATAATTATGATTTTGATGAGCTGAGAAGTGATGAGAACACGAAGGAAAAGTTTCGGTGGGAATCTAGGAACAGGTTTCTAGTCCTGCAGACTTTGATGGAATCTGAAGACAATGATATTAATCAAATGCAGAAAGAGGTAAAAGAGGTTTTGCATGAGAGTGCTAAAGTTACTATTAAGAAAATGAGAAAAGCAAGAAGGAAAAAGTGGATGTCAGATGAAACATGGAATGCAATTCAGAAAAAGAAAGAGGCGAAGTTAAGAAGTGAAGAACATGTTGATGGCCAGGTAGTTGAAGTACTTAGAGCAAAGTACTGGAGTCTATATTCTGAAGTAAAAAGACCCGTTAGACGTGGTAAGAGGAGGCTATATGATGAAAAGGCAACAGAGACAGAAATTAAATTAAGTAAAAATTACGGTCAGAGCACAAGAGCAGCGTATCAGGCCATAAAGGAGTTAACTGGGACTGAAAGGAGAAGGAAGGAAATACCTGTACGAGATAGAAATGGTAATTTGATGACTAAAGATTTGGATATAAAAGGAAGATGGAAAGATCATTTTGAATCTGTTCTAAATAGACCAATCCCAGATGAAGAAGACATTTTGCCAGCCGAGAGAGATTTGCAGATTGAAACAGGGGATATAACCTTGGAAGAGGTAGCAAAATCTATAAAGGAGTTAAAGAATTTTAAGGCCCCAGGAGAGGATGGAATATTTCCTGAAATGCTTAAGGTGGAAAATGATGAATTGATGAATGTGCTTTTGAAACTTTTTAATGTGGCTTGGGATAATGGTAGAATTCCAGAAGAGTGGAAAAATGGAGTGATTATAAAAATACCAAAAAAGGGAGATTTAAGTGTGTGTGGAAATTGGAGGGGGATAACTTTGACACCTGTAGTTGCAAAAGTCTTTTCCAAAATCTTGTTGAACAGAATAG
Source organism: Coenobita brevimanus (assembly GCF_032717465.1). NCBI lineage: Eukaryota > Metazoa > Arthropoda > Malacostraca > Decapoda > Coenobitidae > Coenobita > Coenobita brevimanus. The sequence goes on along the minus strand of NC_136993.1, from coordinate 12,230,907 downwards.
AGCCAGTAATTGATAAGATTTTAAGAGAAGAACAAGCGGGATTTAAAAAGGGTCGAGGTTATAATGATCAGATTTTTATTGTAAGGCATCTAATGCAACAGGCTAATGAGATGAAAATGCCACTTAGTATGTGTTTTGTGGATTGTGAAAAGGCGTTTGATAGTGTTTCACGTGGAGCTATGTTGAAAATTATGAGTTCTATGGTATACCAGAAAAGTTTGTAAATATTATTAGAAGCCTGTATGAAGGTACTTTTTGTAAGGTAATGGTGGGTGGTTCTGTGAGTGATCCATTTGAAGTTAGGTCAGGAGTGATTCAAGGAGGAGTTCTTTCGACATTGCTGTTTGTTTTGATTATGGATTATGTTATGAGAATGGTTGTAACGAGAACAGGTGCAGGAATTAACTGGAAAGAATATAAGAAGCTGATGGATTTGGACTATGCTGATGATATTGTACTGGTTTGCGGAAGTATTTACGAGATGCAGACGGTGCTTGATTGTCTGGTGGAGGAAGGAGAAAAAGTGGGATTGGTACTAAACTAAGGAAAGACTGAAATTATTAATATTAACGTGGAGAACCAAATCGATTGTGTAATTGGGAATAATGCGGTGAAGAATGTAGAAAACTTTAAATATCTGGGAACGATTGTACCATCTAATGGATTATTAAACAATGAAATTGAGGAAAAGATTAGACATGCTTGGCGAGCTGTTGGAATGTTGAAATCTGTTTGGAATAATAATATGCTTTCGGTGCATATTAAAGTGAAAATTTACAAGTCCATGGTTAGACCAATCTTAATTTATAGGCATGAGTCATGGTACAGTACAATTGCAACTGATCAGAAAGTATTAGGATTTGAGGATAAAATACTGAGAAGGATTCTTGGGGTAAAATGGTAAGACAGAGTTACAAATGAAAGAGTAAGGGATATTACGAGAGTGGAACCAGTTAATGAACATGTGAGACTGTCTCGCTGGAAGTGGCTGGGGCACATATACAGAAAAGAAGGTAGTTTAATACAGAATGTGCCAGAGTGGACTGCTAGAGGAAGAAGAGGTAGAGGTAGGCCGAGGGAAACCTGGTTGAGGACAATGAAAAGAGAAACAGGAAAGGAGTGTTGGTGGGACCTGAAGGACATGGCAAGAGACAAATATTGGTGGAGAGAGTTCATCGAGACCCTATGCATCCCGTGGGGTGCCTCAGGAAATGATTGATTGATTGATTGATTGATTAAATAAAATGTAGAGGATACATAATTGTAAGAATCCGTCAACAAAAAAGCAAAGTGATATAAGCTGTTCATTAATTCCCATAATATAACCCTTCAGGTTCTCGTCTCCGTTGTAATGATGAAATCATCCACTCAAAACATGTAAAAAATTTTTAGGTCCACTAGTACAGGGTAAATCCATGCCGTCAACTGCCCAGGTAAGTAACAAACAGCACGTTGTCGTGAGCACTGACATATATCCATCATATACCATTTTCTCTCCCTCGCAACTACTTCTGTCTCAACTTCGTTCACTTTTTCTTTTGTTATGTTCACCTATCGTTATCCAGGTATCACTAGTTTATTATTACTACCACTACCATACCAATATTCTTTCTACCAAAATCGTTGTAAACACTTTCAATATCAATACCTTTCTATCTACTGAGTGTAGTCTCTTGTCTCAGACTAATATCATAGTTCATGTGACACTAGAGATATAGTAGCAGATAATGAATCTGTAAGGAACAAGTTTCAATGTTGTTACAATACGGGTAGATGGACAGACAGCATAAATACTGTTACGTCCCCACCCCACACTGCCACAAGCTCCAACAGCAGTAGTACAGTACAGGAAGGACGTTGCCCAGTGAGTTGTTCTTTCTGTGGTCAGCCTTAGGTGTACAGTACACGAGATCAGCTGAGGCGATTTTTTTTTTTTACGTGCTCGACTCTGGGCATAGGCTTCACAGCCTGGTCCCAAGGCCCAGTAGTCCTCCTACATATCATACACCTCTCTACATGTCACCACTTCGGCGCTAACACCCACCGTCCATATTGAATACATGCTAGGGCTGTCTCATACAGGACTGGTGTATTGGCTCCTTAAAGTTCACTATCTTTACTTTCCAAGTAATTCTATTTAATGATTTCCAACTTCTCTTCATTGTTCTCACAAGCACAGGAGCTATACACACTTTACTTCTGACCTCACACTTAATGCTTGACAGCATTCTACTGTTCATACACTTAATGCATGCTAACACTTTACTTATTACACAAGTATCGAAAATAATCTTCAATACTTAATGCTTGCCAGCAACTCTTCACAAACTTCACTAACAGCACTGCATTGATACTGCACTACACTCAAATTGAACCAAAACCGACTGCACTTCACTCAAACTGAACTGAAACCTGACTGAACTCGTTCTGGTCTCATCCATCCTTATATAAACTTGCATTGTTCCAGAATCATCATCTTCTACAACATACTCGGACGTGCTGGTCTTGTATTAGCTCCTAGGAACAACAGTTACTAACTATGAGACATCAACACATGCTAGAATTTTCCTACATTGCATAACACTCTAAATCATTTACCATACGAACTTAAATTAAATAATTTAAAAATCAATCACTTAAAAAAAAAAAATTATAAAGATAAAGAGCACAAACATTAATGTATAACTTACGAAATAACTACTCTCACAAACAGCAGTTTGGCCATGTGGTGAGGGTGAAAGACTGACAAAGAGAGTGTATGTGAGTGAGGTGGAGGGGGGAAGAGGGAGAGGGAGGCCGAGGATGAGATGGAGGGATGGGGTGGAGAGGTATATGAGAGAGGGGTGTGTGGGTTGGGAGCAGGGCAGTGAAATGGCAGGGGACAGGGCGACGTGGAGGCGATTTGTTTGTGGCCACCCCAAACGGGATTGAGGCGTCTGGCAATAGATAGATAGATAGACAAACAGCAGGCTAACTGGCAACTCTGACTCGTACCGATACACGAAACGCCGAAAAACTTCTCGAGCACCTAGCTGACAAATACCACTAGCTGACATACTAGGGAGGCGGTAGTGCACTGCCTCCCTAGTTCTTTGTCTTCCCGACAAACTACATAGTATTTACAGGCATAAACCTTAATCCTAATGAAACATCAAACTATACACAAAATAATTCTTCAATCTATTAGGTCTTCTTCTATGCCGCTTCTGACGATGTTCTTGCTCCTCCACACAGTCCACTCCTCCAGGAAGGTCTTGATCCTCTTCTTGATTCGCTTCCTCTCTTGGGGAACTATCACCATCCCCTTGCACTTCAGCTCCTTGGTCCTCTTTAGCATCCTCGGCTGCGGGTGAGCACAATTCCTTGGAGATGTCCCAGGTGTACTGTCCTGGGCCATGGTACGGCCATAGACGGTTCACGTGTACCACCTTTGGGCGAGACTTCCTGCCTCCCCGAATCTGATACGTTACATCTGATAGGCAGTCCAACACAGTGTAAGGCCCGTCTCATGGGCTTTGCAGCTTCGGTGACTGTCCCTTCTTATGCTGAGGATTGTATAACCAAACTTGGTCACCATCCTTGAAGCTCACTTCACTTGCCTTGGCATCATACTTGCACTTCATCACATCTGAAAACTTAAGGGTTCCTCGCAATTGATGATGTACCTCAGCCAGCCTTTCCTGAAGGTGTTTTGCATAGCCGGTGGTGTCTGTAGGCAGCTCTTCACTAGGTGGTCTCCCCATTAACAAGTCAACAGGTAAGCATAATTCGTGGCCCAACATCAGTTTTGCAGGAGTGTAGCCAGTAGACTCATGGGATGCAGACTGATATGCCATCAGCGACACAGGTAATTTCTGGTCCCATTCTGTTTATCCATCAACGGAGTTCTTGGCCAGTTCTTGCCCCAGGGTCCAGTTAAATTTCTCCACCATCCTATGTGACTGTGGCGTTAGGGGGGTCGTCTTGGTCTTCTCGATCCCCAATAACTTGCAGCACTCACGAACACAGCAGACTCAAAGTTTCTACCCTGGTCTGCATGTAGCTCTTGTGGTATCCCAAAACAACAGAAAAACTGATCAACCAGCACCTGAGCAACAGTGGAAGCCTATTGTTCAGGGATAGCATAGGCATCTGGCCACTTTGTGAAGTAGTCCATGGCAACACATTTATACTGGTTTCCTCTTTCAGTGAGTCGCAAAGGTCCAGCAATGTCCACTGCAACTCTTTCCATTGGTGCACCCACTTGATACAGCTGGAGAAGGGCACTACCACGTTTCTTGGGTCCCTTCTTGGCACAGTATACAGGCCCGACACCACTCTTCAACATCCTGTCGCATGCCAATTCAGTAGAACCTCTGTTGCAGCCGACTTAGAGTTTTCTTCACTCCCAGGTGCCCACTAGTGATCTGGTTATGGGACTCATCCGAGATCTCGGGCCTCATCTTCAGAACCACCAGTTGCCAATACTTCCTGAGGCCATTGGATGTCTCCAACTGAAGCTCCAGTAGTCCACTGTTCAAATGAACAAGGTACCACTGACTCCAGTAGCTCTTGGTTGCAGGGCTTAATCTGGAAACTTCTTCCCAAGCTGGTCACATTGTACTTTGCCGCAGTCACTCTATCACTGGTTGTAAATCTGCATCCTCCATCTGCATCCTCTTCGGGTCTTCATCTGACGCTGGCTCTGTCATTGCAGTACGGCTGCATTTCTTACCATGATCTTCCATTTTACTACACAGCTGACACTCTGGATCACAAGGCCGATGACTCAGGCTGTCAGCATTGCCATGTACCTGCCCAGGACGGTGTTGCACCTCCTAATTGTGCTGGTCTAGCTTCCCAAGCCAGCGTGCCAGCTGTCCTTCCAGATTCTTTAGCATTTTCAGCCACTCGAGTGCCACATGGTCTGTCCTGATGATTAAGTTTGACCCACACAAGTAGGGATGGAAGAAATCAAAGCTCTTCATCACTGCCAAGAGCTCCTTACAGGTCACACAATAGTTCCACTCTGGTAGGCTGAGCTTCTTGCTGTAATATGCAACCACATACTCCTTGTCATCCTTCTTCTGTGACAGGACTCCACCAACACCATGGTCACTAGAATCACAGTCCAAGATAAATGGCTGAATCTGGTCTGAGTACAGCAATGCTGGAGAGCTTGCCAATGAATGCTTGAGTTCGTCGAGGCCTTTCTGAGTCTCTGTTGTCCATGCAAACTTCTGCCTTTTCCCCAACAGCTTCTGAAGAGGTACAGTTATCGTTGCAAAGTCTTTGATAAAACGCTGATAGTAGGTGCACAAGGCCAGAAAACTCCGTAGCTCCCTCACAGAAGTAGGAACTGGCCAATTTTCCACAGCTCCCACCTTCTCTGGGTCAGTACGAACGCAATTCTCACCTACAGTGTGTCCCAGGTACTTTACTTCCTTCTGAAACAAGTAGCATTTCTTGGGGTTCAGCTTGAGGTGCGCTGCGCAGATCCTGTTCAACACCTGTGACAACCTCTCCAGTTCCTGGTCGAATGTCCATCCAAACACAGTTACATCGTCCAGGTAGATCAGAGCCATCTGCCAGTGCAGGCCTTCAAGTACATGGTCCATGAGGCGTTCAAAAGTAGCTGGGGCATTGCACAGGCCAAATGACATCACTTTATACTGCCATAAACCCTGCCTGTATGAAAAGGGTGTCTTCTCTTTGTCCTTCTCTGCAACCTTGACCTCGTGGTATCCTGCCTTCATGTCTAGGGTGGAGCACCACTTAGCACCTGACAGAGCATCCAGGGTATCATCAATTCTTGGCAAGGGGTATGCATCCTTCACTGTCACTTCATTCAGGGCTCGATAGTCTATCAGCACCTTACTGAGCCATCCTTTTTCCTCACCAGAACCAATGCTGATGCCCAAGGACTACTGGACTTTTCTATTACTCCTTGACTACGGAGATTCTCCATCTCCTTCTCCATTTCTTGCCATTGGGCTGGCGCCATCCTCTGTGCTGGCTGTTTAATCGGGCGATAATCCCCAGTGTCTGTACTATGCTCCACCAGATCAACGCACCCCTGGTCTAGGTCTCCCGTGGAAAAGACATAAGCATATTCCGCCAGCAGCTGCCTCAACTTTAGCACTTGTGAACCATCCAGGCATTGATAATTCATTGAGAAAAGGTCTTGTAGGTGGTCTGGCACGTACCCGTCTTCCTTGACTATGCTCCTTTTACAGGCCTTTCTCTGATGCCACTCAGGGTCCACAGCCTGGCACAGTCCCACAATTTCTCCCTCGCTGATCTTCTGTGGCTCACAGGAGAAATTGGCCACCACAACCAGTACTTCATCTGCACCTGTTTCCACCAGCGTTCTCCCCACTATCACCCCGGCCTTCGTCTTTCACCGTACATCAGGCTCCACTACCCCTATACAGCTGTCAAAAGAGCCACTTACCTTACACTGAAGCAACAATTCTGATTTTGGGGTTATCACTGTAGTACAGAGCGCCCTCACTTCGCCACCAGAACTGGTACGTTTCACTGCTGTGACGGGAACCAACCTTCCACGAACCTTCATCTCCATGAAGCAGAAGTCCAGCTCACATCCCATGGACATAAGGTAGTCCAGACCCAGAAGGGAAGGATCCTCCCTGTCGGCCACACAGACTGGTAAAGTAGCTTCTTGCCCTGCTGCTTCAATACGGACATCCAGGGGTCCCCTCAGTTCCGCACAGAGCCCAGTTACGCCACACAGTTGTTCTGATGACTCAGGCAGATACTGATGATGTAACACATCAGGCCTCACAAAAGTCTGCTCTGAGGCCGAATCAATTACCAGGGAACACTTCTTTCCATCTATCCTTCCGTCTACTCGCACACTATCGATTGCAGTCCTCTTGCATTTTCTCGGTGGTGTGGCTACTTGGGAAGAGCTGGCTGGTGGTTGCCCATTCACACCAGCCTCCACTAGTTTCCCACTGCTTTCTGGTCTTCTGCAACCTTCTTCTTATCATCCTTTTTCTTCTTTGGACACTCAGAACTGAAGTGTCCCACCTCACTACATGTCCAGCATGCTTTTATTACAGCTGAAGATTTCCTTACACTGCTCTGTTCTTGTTCCTTCTTCCATTTATGACAATCTTCTTTCTTGTGCCCAACATCCCTCAGAACCAGCAGCCCCCTGCGGACTTCTCCTGTTCCCTCTTGCACTTGTAGCAGTGCTCTTTTCTGTGTCCTGGCTTTTCACAGTACCAGCAACTTCCCTTAAATTTTTCCTTTTCACATACCTACCCCTTTCTTGCCTTGAATCCTGCACCACTACCTGCCTTGAAGGTTGGATGTACTGGACCTGATGTAGGACTCAAATTCTAGAGCCCTGGCTAGTGCTTCTTGCATGCTTCATGGTTGTGCCTGCATCACTTGCACTTTCAGCTCTGCACTATCAAGAGCATCGATGAACTGGTCCCTCAGTAGAATAGCCAACAGATTAGGTGCTGCTCCAGGGTATGCCTTGTATGCCATACTCTCCAGGTCATGAGCAAGCTGCTGTAAGGATTCTCCTCGAGCCTGTACACGGCTCCGGAATCTTGCTCTGTAAACCTCAGTCTGGTACACGGTTCCATATCTGCACTCCAGCACTTCTGCTAGGGACTGATAACTGTTCCTCTCCATGACTGACATCTGGCCCAGAATTTTTATTGTGGCACCCTTAAGGCTAGTAGCAAGCTGCACTGCCCTCTGCCTATCATCCCAATCATTCTGATCGGCAAGTAACTCAAACTGTGCACGGTAAGCTTCCCAAGATAGTCAACCATCAAATTCCTGAGGTTTCTTTTTAACTGGACCCCCAGTATAGCCATGCACTTCACTGGTTTGGGGCCTAAAAACTGGGGCATCATAATTATGGCCAGGACTTAAATCTCATACATCCTGATTATTTAACCCTGTAATGCTATCTTTAGATGCCTGGGATCCGTCAAGATTCACCATACACTGTCCATTCCCTTCATATGCTCCCTGTACACTAACCTGAGGCTCAGCATTGCAATATTTCTCTACAGCCTCAATTCTATCACTAATTAACTTCACATGGTCAGTTATATGCTTCAACTGATTATCTACATGCTGTCTGCACTCCGTCACTATTTACTCACTAATTGTCTTCAGCTGGTCATCTACATGTTGTTTGCACTCAGTCACATTATTGCTTACCTCATACTTCTGCTGCTGTAGCTCAGCATATACCTCCTCCATCAATTGTTCCTGTTCTTCCTTCATTTCCCCCCATGAAAACATCTAGCTGTCCTTGCATTCTCAGTTGTAATTCCCTCTGTTGCTCCTGTAATGCCTTCTGAAGCTGTTCATGTAATTCTTTCTGTTCTTCGTTCTGTGCCTGCTGTTGTTCTTTTATTTCTTTCTTCTGTGCCTGTAATTGTTCTTTAAGTTCTTTTTGTTGTACCTCTAGTTTATCACTCTGTGCTTACATTAGCTTCACGATTGTTGTCAGGGAAATTTCCTCCTCCTGCCCAGCTCGAGATCTTGTCTTCACACCTACTGCTTCCATGTCGAAGGCTAGACTCACTGCAGCCCTAAATAATCCCACTCCTGACACCAGTGTTACGTCCCCACACCACACTGCCACAAGCTCCAGCAGCAGTAATACAGTACAGGAAGGATGTTGCCCAGTGAGTTGTTCTTCCTGTGGTCAGCCTTAGGTGTACAGTGGACAAGATCAGCTGAGGCGAAAATAAACAATGGCTCCTTAAAGTTCATTGTCTTTACTTTCCAAGTAATTTCATTTAATATTTTCCAACTTCTCTTCACTGTTCTCACAAGCACCGGAGATATACACACTTTACTTCTGCTATCACACTTAATGCTTGACAACACATTGCTGTTAGTACACTTAACCCCTCCGTGGCTGCCGGCGTCGAATGACATTTAGCCGATCAATGGCCGCAGGCTTCATTTGAGTGTGGCCTATAAAAAACTGCAAAAATTTTTGGGAAGTGAACACACGTTCTGAACGTCTTCACACTGACCTACACTACACTCCCATACACCTCATCAAGCAGTTCAGAGCCTGCTGCTGTGTTAAGTGGATTTTCGATTTTTTTTCGCTCCTAGCCATGCCTAACCCCTACACTGCGGGCTTGTTTACCAATGACTTGCGTGTCCCGCGGGGTTATTTGGGCTCCAACAGACTCTCAAAAAATATTTGCCAAAAATCAGTTATTAGTCCTAGAATAATAAAATTAAATATGCTTATGGCACATACCTTCAGCTTTCTCCTGGAATGATTGTTGAGCCTTCGTCTTTACCGTAGGACTTGTGGAGACCTCTGAAGTTGGGTAACGAAGTCTCCACTTTACACTTCCCAACAACCCATAATATGATTACCACAGCCAGATACAAACACTATAAACACTATTCTACAATTTTCAAGTAGTTTGGGATCCATACTAAAAAAAAAAAAACACTGTGAAAGCAATGGAAATTACGAGCGCATCTGATCGTCGCACTGGCACTAGTTCGCTCTTGGTACTCTGTCATTTATTATTCATAAAACCCCTCACACTTTATATTTCTATTACTATATAACACTTATATATATCTACAGTCTTTATCCATAAGTTTCCTTCAGTAGTATTAGTTTATTGTCACTGTAGGGATTTAATTTCTTTCAGTAAAATACGTAGCATTCACTTTCTCGTCCTGTATACTGGCATTGAGAGTGAATGTCACTTTCATCTTCACTCTAATAACTCATACCATTCAGACATGCTAGAGTGAAACTTTCACTTTCATTACTCTTAGGGTATATACTCGTATTCTTATAATACTACTCATTTACATTTCTATTTACGTTCTCTATTTTATTTACGTTATTTACATTTCTATTTTATTTACACTGTCACTTGAAGTAACTTATAAAACTAGTTTCCATTGTTCACGTATATTTACATTCATTACTTTCACTTGCTGTTTACACATTATTTACACATTATTTACAATTCCACTTGCACTGTTTTACTCAAAAGAAAGATCGTAGTCACTCTTTTATCAATTGTCAGCCCTTTACCTCTTTCCACACGAGGTTTAGTAGGGGGTAAAGGTCACAGGGCCCTTTGCATGGGGGTGAAAAAGTCCCTGAAGTCAGCAAGAAGAAACATACGTACCCCCACTTCGGAAGATGAGAGTAAACTGATAATGGAGGGCCGGGGTAGAGGCCTACTTAGGGGATATTCAGTGCTACCATTGTTAGCTCTTGAAACAGCTATGTCTAGCACTGAAATGATTGGCAGGAAATCTAGACAATACATTATAAATTAGGTAGTTCCAGGTGAATGTAAATATCACTTAGGCTTCTCCCTTCCCTCTTTACATGTATATTTATTACGAAAATAGATTATACGGCATATTTCAAGGGGAAAAAAACAGCGAAAATTAGCGAACGAGTGCACGTGAGGTGTTGTCAGGTGATAATTAGCCAATTCCAGGTGTATGGCACTCTCACTTACCTTATTTCTTTCTTGTATATATTATTTGGTATAAGAATAGGACATAGGGCTTATTTCAATGGATGAAATCAGTGAAAAATTCCAGGGAAGATTTACTTAGCGTAGCACGGCCGGGCAGGCGAGAGGATAGGGTAATGGAGGAGGGGTAGGGCGGGGAGTCAAGAACGGGGAGAAATGGCTAAATTGTCAACAATGGATGGGAGTACAGATGAGATTAGGAGTGCTGACTAGTGTTGGACATTGGCAGTACTGATAGATGATACAGGCCCCCACCTGGAAGCCCGGGTGAATTCAAAATAACACAGAATCACAAAAGCGACGTCCCGCGGTATGATCCCTTGCTCCCAAGCGTCACGAAAGTGACGCCCCGTGGTTAAGGGGCTAAACAAGCACAACTACACCCATTAACTCGACGCAGGCAGAACACATCATCTTTTTACTCTCTTGCAAAACACACACAACCACCTGTTTACGATTATGAAGTAATACAGGCACATACAAAAAAAGACATGAAAATAAGTGAAAAATACATTTTCGTCTCGGTATCTTTACCTATTTGCTCAGGTTTGCTGTAATGGTTTGGATCATTTTATGCAGTGCAACTTGTAGAAAACTGTGAAAACCTTCGGGAAGTGAACGAAAATCTGGGACATGAGACTGACCTTGACTTCACCCTCTCACATATCATCTGTCAGTTCACCACCTGCTGTCATGAGGAGTGGATGTACGATTTTTTCGCTCGTGGCCATGCCTAAAAACACATAGTTACACCCATTATCTCGACCCAGACAGAAAATACAATCTTTTTCCTCCCTTGCAAAACACATACAACCACCCTGTTTATGAGACAGCAATATATACTGAGAAAATAACAATGTAAAATGATAAAGAACGTAAAATGATAGAGAAAGATGAACATGTTATTACGGAAAAATACGTTTCCCCCGTCTGTAAACTTATTAATTTCTGCTTTGTATCTGTATCCGTAATAATTAGACTTCTGAAACTGCATTACGATTCCATTTTTAGCCATGTATGTGGTGTGGGAGCTCGAAGTTGCAACTCAACTTCAACTTCCTTATTGCTAATCGGATCTGACCCTGCACTTTATTCTCCTGTGGCAGAGTCTAACCGTGGAGGACGTGCAGGTTTCTCATTTAGGACCGGAAATTCAACTCTTTCTCTCCCTTTTCCAAGCATGGGCACAACAATAACATAAACAATAACTCGAAACTACCATAAACATATTTTATATCATAAAGGTGAAAAAGTATTCATAATAATTTTTTTCCAGCCATTCCTAACAGATTATGTACTGAAATCATTCGATATCATCATATCTCATATATACACAACATTTCAGCACAATTCGTATTTTGGGAGGTAAAAAAAAATAACAATACTTGCCCAGTTGCACTGCGGTAGTGTCCCTGGGCGGCGGATATCGGTTGCCGATATTTCTGCAACTTCCGTGCTCCATGGCAACCCATAAAATGCGTCTAGGAAGCTGGGATTTGCACTGTTAGGTGCATCTGAACTTCTCGTCAATTTACAAGAAAAAAAAAAAATCAATTTTCGAAACTTCAAAAAATGGCCCTGGCGTCGGCCTGGCGTGCACGGAAAATTCCAGGCCTTCAGCCACAGAAAGGTTAATGTTTGCTAACACTTCATTTATTACACAAGTACCGAAAATAATCTTCACTACTTAATGCTTGCTGGCAACTCTTCATGAACTTCACTAACAGCACTGCACTGATACTGCACTACACTCAAACTGAACCTAAACTGACTGCACTTCAATCAAACGGAACTGAAAACTGACTGAACTCATTCTAGTCTCTTATCCATCCTCATATAAACTTGCATTGTTCCAGTATCATCTACTTCCACAACATTCTCGGACGTGCTGGTCTTGGATCAGTTCCTAACAACAACAGTTACTAACTAGGATACATCAAAACATGCTAGAGTTTTCCTACATTGCATAGCACTCTAATTCATTTACCATACGAACTTAAATTACGTAATTTAACAAGCAATCACTTACAAAAAACATTATAATGATAAAGAGCACAAACATTAATGCAAAACTTACGAAATAACTACGCTCACAAACAGCAGCCTAACTGGCAACTCTGACACATACCGATACCGGAACTACTGTACACGAAACGCCGAGAAACTCCTCGAGCACCTAGCTGATGAATCTCACTTCTTAACAATACATAAACAAATTTATGAAACGCAAGTTTAAGCAGACGGTTTTTATGTAAACAAACACACACACACACACACACACACAGAGGGAGGAGTCAATCAAGGCAGACGTCCGACATCGGCACTCTGTACCGAACCAACACAGCCAGTGGCATTACCTAAATTAGTATCTTTGTATGAGTCAAGCTCTGTACCAGGTTAGACTAAATGATTTTTCATTATTATAAGGAAAAAAATAATAAGTTTAAACAAGACTTGTTCAAACAGAAAAGAGAACCAAGAGGAAAAGATGCGCTGAGTCAGCTGAGGTTTGTTTAGACTACAGCAACACAGGGAAAGTGAACATACCCTGTAAGTACATACTCTGTTCTTTTAGTATTGCAAAATGGATACATACTTTAGTAAAGCAAATTTGGAAAAGAAAAGGGATAAAGGTAAAAAGCAAAATGATGATTTCTACCAAGAATTGGTTGAAGTGGAGACTCACAATAGACTGGTTGAACTCTTACACAAACTAGACATGGCTTTCAAATATGAAATTGATGAAATAATGAAGCAGATGCACTTGCAAAAGGAAGAATAGAAAAACTAGGAAGGGAGGAACAATAAGAAAGACAGAACCATCAGTGAACTAACAGTGGAACTGAGTACACTTAGGAAGAAAATGAGTGAAATGGCAAGTACAGTAGTCAATCACGAGTGTTATGGAAGAGTTCAAAAATGACACAGAGACAATTAGGCAAGTAAGCAGTCTTATAGACCAGAGCAGTGATATTGAGGAGAAGATAACACAGGTGAATGAAGCTGTGCAAAACTACAAAAATGATGTGGAAACCACGTATGCTGAAATGGTGAAAGTAAAGAAAGACTTAGAAACAAGGGTGGAGGAAAAAAGCATTAAAAAGGAAGTGAAAAGAATAATCCAAAACAATCCAAAGTTAGTCAGAGATTCAGTAGATATAAACAAATCTATAGTAAAAACTGATATAGAAGAGGAAGAAGGAAAAAACAAGATAATAAGAGACATAAAGGAGATGGCAAATGTAATGAGCTTACTGCAAGAAGTATCAGAGGAAATCTGTAGTAAAGACATAGAGGAACACAAAAGGTTAGGGAAATACAAGAAAAGCAAGACAAGAGCTCTAAAGGTGACTTTCGAGAGTGTAAACACTGTGGAAGAGATAATAAAAAATGCAAAGAATCTTATGGAAAAAGAGTTCAAAAATGTATGGATAAAAAGATGCCTAACACAAGAGGAACTGGAATTACTGAAAGAGAAAAGGGAGGAAGCAAAAACAAAAAATGAGGGAAGATCAAAAGAGGAGAAGAATTTTTTTTTTTACAAAGTAATAGGATTGCAGGTACGAAAGTGATACACAAACAGGATGGAATAAAAAGGAGGAAGGTAGTAGAACCATGTCATGACAAGTATATAAACAAGATGATAAAGTTGATGTACTCAAATGTGGATGGAATGGTATCTAAATTACTAGAGATGAATGATTATGTCAGAGAAAATGAACCACAAATAATATGCATAACTGAACAAAATTAACACCAAGGATATCCAATGACATACTAAACTTAGAGGAATACAATATATGGAGAAGAGACAAAAATTTAAAAACAGGAGGAGGAATTATAATATTAACTAAGAAAAAATCTAAAAGTCAATGAAATAAAACTAGATATACCATCACAAGTAGAACTGATTGCAGTAGAGATCAACACATCTGAAGGTAAAGTAATTGTAGCCAATTTGTACATGCCACCCAGATCAAACACATGGGAAAGAGACGAATATGAGGACCTGGCAGAGAGTACAATTCAGAGTTTAAGATCATTACTACATAAAATGGAAGAGAAATCGGAAAGAATTATATTAACTGGGGATTTCAATACAAATATAAATTGGAATACTCTAGATATAATTAGCCAAGAAAGCTGCTGGGACCAAAAGCTCCTGGATCTCGTGCAAGAGTTTTTCCTAACGCAACATGTGAGGGAAACCATCAGAAAAAGAGGACTTGATGTACCTTCAGTGCTAGATCTAATATTTACTAGGCAAGAAAATGATATTGACAGTTTAATATATCACCCTCCACTCGGCAAAAGCGATCATGCAGTACTAAATTATAACTTCAGGACAGCATATGACATAGTAAACATAAATGACAGTTACACAAAGAGCCTAAACTATAAAAAGAGAAATTATCAAGACCTAAAGAAGTATTTCTTAGAAGTTGATTGGGAAAAGGAGCTTAGAGGACAAGATTTAAATGCTGTATATAAAAAATTCTGTGAATATTATGAAATAGGAGTCCAGAAGTACATCCCACAGCACAAAGAAGCAGATGAGAAAATACAGAAATGGTTCAATACAGAATGTAAAAAATCAAAAGAAAGAAGAGATTTGTTGTGGAATAGACACAGAAGACACAATAGTGAAAGGGCGTATAATAATTACAAACAGGCAAGAAACGATTATAGAAGAATAAGGAGGGAAGCTCAAAAATAGTTTGAGGAGGATATAATAAATAAAAGTAGTGATCAACCAAAGCTGTTTTTTTGCTATATCAGAAGCAAAACCAAAGTAAAAGATATAATACAATCCATTACGGACGAGGGAATCACTTATACACAAGAGAAAGATACTTGTGAAGCACTAAATAAGAATTTCAAATTAGTTTTTACAGAAGAAAAAAATTTTGAGAGGGACTATGTGGAACATGCATGTCCACACATACTACCAGATATACAAATAGAAAAAATAATACAGGAGGAGTTAAGTAAATTAGACAGAGGAAAAGCAAGTGGTCCTGAAGAAATTTCATGTTGGGTATTACGAGAATGTGCAAAGGAGTTAAGTAAACCATTATTTTTAATTTTCAAGAAATCCTTGAGTCAAGGTAAACTACCTGATATTTGGAAAAAAGCAAATATTGTCCCCTTATTCAAGAAAGGAAATAGACAAAATCCACTCAACTACCGACCAGTATCACTGACCAGTGTTGTAAGCAAGGTATTAGAAAAGCTTATAAGAAAAGCTTTGGTAAATCATCTAGAAGAACACAGTATGATAACAGAAAGACAGTTTGGTTTCAGAAAAGGAAAATCATGTGTTACTAATCTGTTGAGCTACTATGACAGAGTAACAAACACAATACAGGAAAAGGATGGATGGGTGTACAGTATCTATCTAGATTTCAAGAAAGCTTTCGACATAGTACCACACAAAAGACTTTTATGGAAACTGTACCATCAAGGAGGAATTCGAGGCAAACTGTTTTGTTGGATGCAAGACTTTCTCATAAAAAGAGAAATGAGAACAGTACTAAGAGGAAACTACTCATCATGGAAAGAAGTGACTAGTGGAGTACCACAAGGTTCAGTGCTGGCACCAATCATGTTTTTAGTGTATATAAATGATATAAACAGTAACACTGGAAATGAGAGCTATCTGAATATGTTTGCAGATGATGCAAAAATACAAAGGAGAATTACTAACACAGCCTCTTGTAAAGAGCTACAAGAAGAATTAAATAAACTTCATGAATGGAGTAGCACATGGCAAATAGAATTCAATGTGGACAAGTGTCATGTAATCAAGTTTGGTAAAAGTGGAAAAAGACCTGATTGGGATTATAAGTTAGGAAATAAAACCCTATACACATCAGAAAGAGAGAAAGACCTAGGTGCGATTATCAATAACAGACTATCTCCGTCTGACCACATCAGCGAGAAGGTACGGAACATGTATACACTGCTTGCAAATATGAGAATAGCGTTCACATACATAAATGAAGACATGCTATGAAGGATAATAACAGCATTCATTAGACCAACCCTGGAATATGCATCAGTAGTCTGGAGTCCTCATCTCAAAAAACACATAGACAAGATTGAAAAAGTTCAAAGGGCGCTACAAGATGGATACCAAGCTTAAGGGACCTAAGCTACGAAGAAAGACTAAATAAACTGAATCTACCAATACTACAGGAGAGAAGGAAAAGAGGTGACATGATAATGCTATATAAGTGCATATCAGGGAAGGAGAAAATAGACATAAATGATTACTTAACATATGGAGAAGCATCAGCAAGAGGACACTGCAAAAAACTGCATAAGAAGAGAGGTGATAAAGACGTAAGGAAATTCAGTTTCCCAAACAGAGCAATTGATCAATGGAATGCACTACCGAATGAAATAGTGTGTGCCAAAACAATTCACAAATTTAAGGATATGTACGATAAATATGGTTTAAGACACGAGACAGTACAAGCTTGACTCATTCCTGTAAAGATACAATTATGTAAGAACAATTAGGTAAGGTAAGAACACATACACACACACACACACACACACACATATATATATATATATATATACAGAGAGAGAGAGAGAGAGAGAGAGAGAGAGAGAGAGAGAGAGAGAGAGAGAGCCTCTGTGGTACAGTGGTTAAGTGTGCGTGTTCATACACTGAAGAATGAGGGTTCGAGCCTTCCAGGGTAATAAACTTTGGGAGCGTTCTTCAGGCCAGGTACTGCATTGGCAGACACAAGGGGTGCTGTGGTAGTACCAGTGTCGCATACTATAAAGTATGCTTGCACCCAGTCGGCTTGCACGGGCCGATTACACTTGGTTCACAGACTACACACACATCCAAAGCCACTCCAACACTACAATTACACTTACAAGCACTACTCACCCTATATGCAATCTCTACTAGACAGCCTAAGCCACTTGGTCAAGATACATTGGCTGTATCGTCCCGACTTTGGTCGGGATAGGCCGGTCCTGCAGTGGACACTCAAACGACTGATGAGATGATATATATATATATATATATATATATATATATATATATATATATATATATATATATATATATATATATATTTATATATGAAAGTGAGAGAGACTTCTCACCATCAACCCGTAACAGTCAAGTGTAGGACATAGGCATCTCCAAAACATGGTTTAAGTTGGGAGGAATCAGTCAAATACTCAAGCCTGCATACCACTTTAAGGTGGCACTTCACAAGCTGGCACGTCTCCACCCCCAAAATGCCACCACAGTCTTTTCTGAGTGGGACTGGCTCTGGAGAGGTGATGGTTAAAGCGACCTGGCCGACCTCATCTTCACCCTCCTGGTCCCCACCCAGACAGGCCTCTAGCTTTTCTGGATGGGACTCTGGCTCAGGAGGGTCTCGGAAACGGTAGGGGATGATGAATCTTTACCATCTTCATATGTGCCATCCTCTTCCCTATTCCGGAAGTGCCACCGCCTCTTCTGACTGAGGCTCTGGCACAACAGGATATCGACAGAGGTGGTGAAGGAAAACAGCCAATACACCCATCTTGGCTGGGTTACAACTCAAGTGGCTGGTGTGCTTTTAGTCTTACTGCTGCTAGTAGGCCCTTCTAGGATGACTGTATCTATCTAGTCTACTAGGTCGAGGCAGTACCTATGCCTGCTCACAGTTGGAAGGTAGCACTGAGTGAGCAAGATATATATATATATATATATATATATATATATATATATATGGTTCTTATGTATACAGTAAAAAATGAATATAGGAAGTCGTCACGAGCCACCCCGTAGTAGTCTATTGTGCCACTGATGTAAAAACACTGCATGTAAAATTTGCTCAAAGAATTATGGTGCCCCAGCTGCTCTGAGGGTCCTCCCTGTATAGGTGAATGGGACCATATTCGTGGGAGCCTCTCATTGATCTGCAAGAGGGCGTGGTCACAGTGGGAAGGGTGGGGGAGTGACGGGGAGGGGGGAAAGATGCGGTGGTGCCTGGGTTGGGGTAAGGTGAGGGGGGTGGGAGCTGGGCCACGAGCAATGCGTCATTCTTCCTTTGAAGTCCTTAGTGAATGGTTGTTTTGTGTGTTATGAAGAAAAATAACATAGTCTTTCACATTAGGAATCTTTCCTCAAGGCGAGCCAATGTCAAGGTTTGATTGCAATGGCTATAGCTAGCTAACAGTCTTCTTCCAAGGAGGAGGAGGATCATGACAGATGTAAAGAAGAGAAGGAAACCAGGAGGAAGACCGAGATCTGTTTGGTTGGAGAGCTCCTCATGCAACTCACAGGTGGTAAGTTGCCATCTAATGGTGAGGTCCTCTGGTGGCTGTTCCATCTTCTTCGAGCAAAAAGCAGATCCTGCAGGATGCTGCGATGATCGTAGACTCTAAGGTCATTGGATTCTGGTATCACACCATAATTCAAGTGACTCAGAGCACGTGCTAGATCCCGAAAGTGGAAAATCTGTACGATGAATGGTGCTCCCTGGGCAAGGACAGGGAGACAGAGGTGGAGGAAGGGAAACAAGCTGACCTGAAACTGAAGATGAAGAACCTCTTCTACTTGGTGTACATGGATGCCATGAAGCTGCTGGAAAACAAAGAGGACAAAGGATTTTTGAAGCCTGAACAAGAGGAAGGCCACCGAGGCATCATATCCGGTATTGACTGGAAGCTTTCCGTCGCAGAAGCAAAGAAGCATAAGAGAGAGGATGTTTCTTGAGTTTGGGAACTATGAGAGTAGCAGCAGCAAGCAGCGGTGGAAGCTTCAATGGAGCTGAAAGACTCTGAAGAAGGCTAGGAAGACAAAGAACCTGCTCCTGGACCATCCACATCAGACACCACATTCTCACCCAAATGGCAACAATACTGATCTCATGCTCTTGTCATCGTTCTGGAGTTGTCTAATGCACGAAGACCAGGAACTACAATGCAATCCACATCTTATCTGCTGCAGCATCTGCGTAGGGCAAGATCCTTCAATGGTGGCTTTGAATTGGCCAAGCATCTGTCGGGGTCAAATCAAGGCCAATGGCGAACAGATGGTAGCCCTGCCCTCATTCTTCAAGCCCGGTGTTCCCTTCACCATTCACTGGGATGTTGAATTGGTTGTGGATGAACCTGGCCAAGAAAAGTTTGAACATTTACCCATCCTGGTATATGGAGAGGGAATTGTGAAGCTGTTGAATGTCTCCATGCTGCGATCAGGAGCAAGAACTGCCATGATGAAGGCAATCTCAGCTGCCCTGCAAAAATGGGACCTGGTGGATTTGGTGAGAAGCATGGCCTTTGACACAACTACCAGCAACACCAGAAGTTGCTCTGGGGTCTGCACTCTCTTATAGCAGAAGATGGAGAAGGAATTCATCCACCTAGACTCCAGCAAGCACATCAGTGAGATCATCATCCAGAAAGTCTTCACAGTATGCATTGGCATTGTCACATTGAAGTCTGACATTCTTCTCCTCAAGTTTTTCAAGCAGGGATGGACCTCTGTTGCAGCACATAACTCCGAGCTGCTTGCCAACCTTCCTCCTCATTGCAATGAGGTCACTGTTATTTATCATCTTCAACTTGCCACTCAACAGCCATGGGACGATTACTGGGAGTTTCTCAAGCTCACATTGATCATCATCAGTGGAGTTCCTCCTTGTGGCCTCCACATTTCGCAGCCTGGTGCCTACCACCTTGCCCATTGGATGGCTAAAATCATCTTCTCAGCCAAGATTTACCTCTTCCATGGGCAGTTCAAGTTCACTGCATGACAGCTCGCCACATTTGAATGGTTCGTCAACTTTGTGATCACTATCTATGTGCCATACTGGTTCACAGCGCCAGTCACCACATCTGCTTCTTGGAACGTCATCAAGTTCCCTCAAGACACTCTGGACTACGGTGAATCAGACATCTCATCCATTGCTGTAAAGGCATTCAGTTGTCATCTCTGGCACCTCTCTGAGGAGCTTGTTGGCCTGTCATTCTTTGATGAGTCCCTCAACTTGGAAACAAAGAGGGCCATGGTTGCAGCTCTGGAGAACGATGTGGATGATGAGACTGAAAAGAGAAGGACTGTGGAGCTAGATGTGGCTGTCATTTGAGCAAAGACCCCCCTTCTGATACACCACATGCCAACTCCATCCTTCCTTTGCTCCTGTGATGGGTCCCTGGACGTTGACCCAACCACGTGGATGGAACGAGATAACTACCGCAATTCAAAGCAATGCATCCAGTCACTGGAAGTCACGAACGACGTCACTGAGTGAGGAGTTGCACTGATGTAGGACTTCATCCCTGTCATCATCAAGGAAGAGGAGCAATGGCAATGCCTATTCCAGGCCATAGAGGCTCATTGTTAGCGATTCCTGTACGCTCAAAAGGTTACTGTGACCTACCAAACTATGCAATAGTGAGTGAAGGATCGGCTTTCATTAACACCCCCCCCCCCCGACTAGGGGCTCATACTAATACTGTATGGGGGACCTAGGTGTGCCAGCGTGGTTTTCAGTCCAGATTGCAGTGGAAACCTCCAGCCCAATGGGGCACCAATAAATACTACAGTAGAACACTGAAATTTAGCACTTAGGGTTTCTGTACCAAGAGGAACAAAAGTGCGGGGTGACCGCTAAAAAATCTACAACGTCGAAAATCAGGACCACCCAAATAATTTTGGGAGACAGGGTGATGCTGGGAAGAGTTAATGTCAGGAATTCAGTACTGCCTTAGGCAGCTGGATATATTTCCTGTGATTTCCAATGAGGTGGTGTCTGTGTACACTTGATGGGCACCTTGTTGTGCCTTTCGATGAGCAATTATCAATGTTGTTGTTGTATTATTTGGTTCATCTGAAATGTGAACCCAGTGGATTGTATCCTGAAGTTTTCTTTCTCCTACAGTCAACAGCCATCTTTTCAGAGAAGAGGGAAGGAATTAACCCTATCAGGTTTCTTGGCCGGGCAGATTATGTCTGTGCTAGAGTCAGCCACTCTCATGCTGACCCACATCTTAGATGCAGAATATTTTTCTTTGATCCCTCGCTGTAAATACAATTTTCATGATATAATGTTGGTTTTGGTGATTTTTAAAAGCTGAATAGTTGTACTTTATCGTAGTATGCTCAGAAAAGGAGAACAAAGAAAATAAAATGACGAGTTGAAGTTAGGCGGAAACCAAACATTTTACATCTTGCTGTAGAAAAATATTCATAAAATAAAAAAAACTACTGTAGATATGTAAATCTAGTTTAAACCATGCAACAATACAATTAATTACCTTTACAATGATACATAGCTTATGGTAATTTTTGCACTTTATTGTGCAGTAAAGCAAAAGGAGAAAGATGCAAAATTTTATTTCAGTTTCGGTCGCGTATTTGCTTCGCAGTGTTTTTCTTTGATCGGTCAGCATAAATACACTTTTATGATAGGATGCTGGTTGTGGTGTTATTTTGAAGCCAAATAGTCGTACTTTATTGTAGTATGTTCATAAAAGGAAAACAAAGAAAATATAAAGTCAAAGTGGCTAGTTGAAATTAGGCAAAAATAAAAAAAATTTCTACCTTAATGTAGAAAAATCTTTGCCAAGAATAAAGTGATAAAGAAACAAAGTCATGAGCCAGACCAGCTATCCGCCACGCATAGAGCAACCATTGCTTAAGCCATTTTGTTATGATGCATAAACGCGATTTATGGTGCATATTTTACAAAAGTTTCTTAACATGACGATTAAAAGCATCATCAGAATCTCTGAAGTTGGATTTGAAATAATGATCAAAATTATCATCGGAATGTCAAAGCGTTAAGAAACATTTTCGCCACTGAACACTGGAGCCACTCGGCTAAATCGATACCTCCATATAAAGACGTCATCTCCAACACTACAGACTCATAGATGACTATGAATCATGAGAAGTTATCTTCTGGGAAGCCTGAAGAGATGTCTAGTGGACTCTCAAATGGACATTTCTTAAAATGATCTAGGACAGGAAGTAGAGCTCAGAATTCTCCCTCATCGGTCATATACATAAATCTCCTTGCCTTCTTAATTAAATTGTGGCTTAATTTTATAGAAGAAGCTAGAACCGTGCTAAGGAATAAATTCCCTGTAGTTCAACATAAGATTTTTAGGTACCTGAGCTTGGCTGCCATTCTTGCTGGGGGATTCGATGGGTGGTTAAGTGGACCAACTGCATGATGAGCTCTAATCGTATGTAGTTAAAGCCCGGGCTCCTACAGTTTCCAGTTGTGTGCATAGGTGTACATAGAAAGTATAGGTAAAACTAGGCCTCTTGACCCATGACGAAGTTTTCTGTTGGAGAAAAGGCCCATTCTGCTAAGATCTAACCAACGTGAAAGAGGAGAGGACAGAAAAGAGGAAAGCTCTCTCCAACCCACCATACCATCCGGTTAAACCAATTGGACCAGAACAGAAGAAACAACATGCTTATCAGAAAGCACAAACATGGCAACTTTATACGGGAGTGGGGGCAGAAGAGAAACGACCATGCAATAAGTAATACAGGGTGACCCAGAAAAAACTCCCACATTTCAATGGTAAATGAAAAAAAAAAAAAAAAAAAGGGTTAAAGATAATCAAAATATTATTTGCACACATAAAACTTCATTCAATAGTTTTTATTCATACATCCTCCAGATGGTGGCCCTCACTGTCTATACACGCTTGGAGGCGATTTCTGAAGGCTGCCATGGCTCGATGGGTCATATCGGGTGGAACAGCAACTATCTCCTGCTGAACAGGAACCTTAAGGGCTTCAAGAGTTTGGGGTCGATGAGTATACACTCGCGATTTAAGGTAGCCCCACAGAAAAAAATCACAAGGGGCGAGGTCAGGGGAATGGGCCGGCCACCCAACATCGCCATGCAACAAGATCACCCGATCCGGAGACATTTCCCTCAGCACTTGCAATGATCTTCGAGCTGTGTGTGCCATAGTACCATCTTGCTGAAACCACACATCAAGCTCTTCAAGCTCAAGGTGTTCAAGTTGTGGCCTTAGAAAGTTTTCAAGCACATCAATGTAATGGTCAGAAGTTACGGTAACAGTTACACCACCCTCTTCAATGAAACAAGAACCCACGATGCCAACATCAGCAACAGTGCACCATGCAGTCACTCGATCGGAGTGCAATGGTCTTTCGTGTAGCATGTGAGGGTTGTCCTCAGACCAATAGTGAAAATTTTGTTAGTTTACAGAGCCACTCAAATGAAAATGAGCTATGTCACTGCACAAGAGAACAGCATCTTCTGGAACACATTGCAGAATGTTCTCGCATAACTCCCTGCGGCTTATCCAGTCTCTCGCATTGAGTTCTTGCACACCCATCATTGTGTATGGATGGAAGTGAAGGTCTTTGTGTAAGATTCTCCTTGCAGTTTCCCGGAATATCTCTACAGCTAAAGCATGCTTCTGTGTAGAATGTCTCAGAGACTGCACAACAGATTGCCTCAATGCTTCAATATTCTCAGGTGTACAAGCACTCCTAGGTTGACCAGGTGATTTTCTTCTTAAAGCTGAGCCTGTTACCCTGAAATTCTCAACCCACTGCAAGATGGTTTTTTGATCTGAAACGTTTTGGTTCCATGGAATACTGAAACATCTTTGAAAGGCCCTCTGCACGGCGATCACAGAACGGTTGTTTGTGAAGAACGCTTCGACAGCGAATGCATGGTGTGCTCCCGACCACGCCATGTTGGCGACTGAGGATGGTTGGGGTTGGGCTACCAACAGACCCTAGACCCGCACCTCCTGCCTCACTACGGCCAGTGCTACAGCCTTTCGAAATGTGGGAGTTTTTTGGGGGGTCAGCCTGTATCTATTCTGTAGGTATATAAAGAAACAGTGCACATAATCGATGAACGTTCTAATTGTTCAGGAAATGTCTTACAGTTGTCTGCATACACTTCATCCTGGAAATAAACAATACTAATTATAGTATATAGTCTCAAAATATTTGCCTAGTCGAACTGTAAACATATCAATTGGTTTTGTATTACTGTTGTTGGTGACCTCTTCCAGTAAGCAAGTATTAAAGTAATTTTTCTTATGCTTCTATTGCATCACTTGGTTTTGAGTTTCATTCCATTATTTCTGGTCATGATATCGTTCCGTATTTCGAAAAAAATTTTTTTTCATATGTAACATGTCAGATTTGTTAACCCCTCCGTGGCCAAAGTGTGGAGATTACCGTGCACCACAGGCCGATTTCTCGAAGTTTCCAAAATCGATTTTTTTGTTGCCGTAATGAAGAGCAAGCTCCAGTGCACCTTCCAATGCATATTTCAGCTTCCTTAACCCATCCTGTGGCGTGCAATTGAACGCAGAAGTTCCGATATCTGCAGATGATATCGTCCCCAGCTTAGTATTGCCGCAGTGCATATATATATATATATATATATATATATATATATATATATATATATATATATATATATATATATATATATATATATATATTACACAAAAACAATGTCAGTGGTGTTCAGATGGTGTGAAATGACAAGTTATAGGTATTTGGAAGTATTTCAGTACATAATACGTGAGATTTGAATAGGAAAAAAATATTTTGAATTTATTTTCACTTTTGTTGGTGTTTATTATGTTTATGGTAGTATCGAGTTATTTCTTTCGTCTGGGTGGTGGAGTTTATGAGAAAAGAGAGGTGAAAGATTCTATTTTTAGATCTAAACGACAAAAATGTCAGTCACAAAGTGTACAGGCTCTCCCGTGAGGGTTGAAAGTCGAGGCGAGCCGCGATTAGCACCTGGCCTAAGCTGATTAGCGGTAGGGGAGTGGAGGCCTTTCCGGTCACGCAGACATTACGTGTACATAAGAATTTAAGAAGAGGACAACTGCAGTAGGCCGGTTGGCCCACGCTTGGTAGCTCCTACAAGATTAACTGAACTACTAGAATGAGATAAGGATTGCAAAGAAGACGGCTCTCCCCCGCCCTCCAAACCTTCCAGCCGAAGCTGGCAGGAAAAAGTCAGAACACCACGTAGTATAGAAAACTGACGTGGACAACTTATATGAAAGTGTGAAGGGAGAAAAAGAGACTATCACAGTGTAACTTGAAATGGAAAAAGAATGAATTAGTATTGGTTATTAGATTTTGTTTTTGTATACCCATCCCTTATTTGTCATATGTTTATCTAGCCTATGCTTGAAACTCTCAATGGAAGAGGCAGCAACTACTTTACTAGGTACCTTATTCCATTCGTCTACTACTCTAGTACCAAACCAATTTCTATTTCCTTACCGAAACGGAATTTTTGTAGTTTGAAACCATTACTTCTAGTTCTATCCTGTATGCGCACTTTAAGTCCCTTTGCTAATATCTCCTTTTTTTTTTATACCTTTCATCCACTTAAACACCCCAGTTAAGTCTCCCCTTACTTTACGCCTCTCCAGTGAGGCAGATTTAGTCTTTTTGGCCTGTCCTCATATGACAGATTCCGAACATCATGTATTGTTTTTATCATTCTTCACTGCACATTTTCTAACGAGCTAATATCCATTCTGCAGTAAAACATTGGTGAAACGCTAGTGCAATGCAAGTAATATGAAAATGCTCCAGAACAGTAAATAACAAAATCCGGAACAAATATGAAAAAATTGCCCCCAAACAACTATATATCTCGTATATTCACGTATTTCTTGTTTACCCTGTATGTTATTATTGTAAAGTTAGTTGCTTCTGTGTGTCACAAGGGAGGAGAAAGATGATATTTTCTGCCTGGGTCGAGGTAATGGGTCTCCCTTTGTCTTTCTTGGGAAACTTCATGCAGTCAATATCTGAGATTAGCACGGTCACTTTAAAGAAAGCATTTTGGTGTCCTGCACTTGTAAATATATCTTTCAATAGCATTCAGCATTGAATATGAGTATTTCACAGTCAAATACAAGAGCAACAGAAATGGAAAACAGTAACGGAAAATAAATGGAGGCAAACATAATACACTGAAGGGATGAAAAAAATAAAAAAATAAAATAACCTTTTGTGAATAGTGGGAGTTGTGGAGTCAGACCAGGCCAACAGTTTTAGTAAGGTTCCTCGTGTAATCCCGTGAGATTTGCTCGCCAAAAGCGATTTTTTTTGTTGGAATCATATCTTTAGGGTATTAGTAGTCAGAAAATCCTAGGTGGCAATTTTACTTTTGGCTTTTTAGTTTTCAAGGAGACAAAATTTAAAATGGCCGCCGACGTCATCTCGTGAAAATTAAGTTTTGAACCAAAGCACCTAGAATCATGTGTAAATATATTTTTTTGGGGGGTATTTCAACATGACAGTTTCAAATTTGACGTCCATTTTACATTTCAACATCATTTCGATCCCAAAATCCAAGATGGCCCAAAATTAATTTTCGGCTATAATTTGGTTAAATGCACATAGCGACATCATTTAAGTAGCAGAGTTTGGGTTATTTTAAAACAGTAGAACAATTTAGAGTAGCACTAGATTGCTGACCTAGTATTAATGGTCAAAATTAAAAATGGCTACCAAAATAGTTACCAGAAAGTTTACATCTTTATTGTGAATCATAACAAATAACATTACAACCAAAGTTGAGCACGTCTTGTATCAAAACTTGCAAACGGAATTTGTAACTATTTAAAGTGACAAAATGAGTGTACAGTACAACTATGTACAAGATCGTAGGTGTGATATGTGTGCTGTGTAGTTTTATAGATCTTCGTCATGCATGATCCTATAGTCAGGGATGTTTCCGCAGTCCGAACATTTGCAGAGTGCAGTGCAGGACAGGCCATTCTTGTGACAAGAACAGTTTGGCTTCTCATGACATGATCCTTTGCAGCCACACTTGACAAGCTCCATCACTGCTTGTGGGGCTGGCTTGCCGAGGCACTTGACTGGCTGAAGTTTCCCATCTTCTTGTTGTTCCCATCCATTGTCCTTCGGGTGGGGAATAGTTGGTCTTGGTTCTTTGTATGACTTGTCTCGCCAGGAGATGAAGTTTGCTCTCATGATGTGCGGTTTGAGGGTGTTCTGTGTAGGTGGAAGCTTTTCTCCTTCGAAGTTCTTGGTCCTAAAAAGCTCCCATCGCAGTTCTACCATAGTGGTGCATGCTGATTTGCTGGAGTACACATTGCACACAAAGCGTTCCATGTGCTTCAGTACTAGTTCATCGGGTGTGATGATTGACCCAAATCTTTGCAAAGTCTCAATAATGTCATCGTTTGGTGCCAGTGCCAAAAACTTCGCAATCCACGCCTTCTTGGAAATGTTGAAGAACTTTCCACCCCAATCGGCACCTGTGAGGTTGTGTAATCCAATCAGAGCTTTTGATTTTTCTGGCCCTATTGCAGCACATCTTTCCTTGACATCAATTCTTCTGTAGAATTTCCCCCTACCAGTCAACAAAATCACAGAGCCAGGTATCGAACAAGTTGCAACAAGGTCGATCAGCAACAAGAAAACATCCGTGTCTGGTGACCACACGTAAATGTCTCTCATTGAAGTACTATGTGTAGAAGCATCCATGACATGAAGAGGGATTTGTGTGTCGGCCTCCTCGTGATTGTGAGTCGAAAGATCGTGATCAAACAAGTCATCTTTGTTGCCAAATGTTGATGTCCCATAAACAACAACAAAGCCTCTGTCGTTCCCTGCAAAATGAGACACCAGTCTTTTGCCAAGGTATTCTGTTAGCTGGGCCTTTGTGTCACTGTGGGAAAGCAGCATCTTCATAGTAGCATTGCGAATGCTCATTTGACCTTGTATGAAAAACTTCACAGGATGTGTAGAACCAGCTCGTTTGGCTCGTGTCTTTTCCTTCAAGGAAGCTGTGATGTATCTGTCGAATATCACTCTACCCTCTGCATATTTCTTCGTCATTCCGTCGATTCGTTTTACGAATGCATCACCTAAATCACTAATTGTCTCCATTCCAGGTGTTTTCGTCATACTCTGAACAACAGCCTGTCCGTCTATGATGATAACTCTGTCTTGGTTGACTGATTCGACTATTTCATCCTCGATGGTCTGCTCACTCAACCGCTCCAATACCTGTGGTATTTGTTCTACCTCTTGATTTGTGCTGATGGATTGATCTCCTGGTTCTGGTGGGGAAGCCTGACCATCAGATATGGCTGTGTTCTGTTGATCACCACGTGCTGGCGAGGAGTACAGCTCGATTTCCTTCATGAACGACCTCTTGTCAGTAGGAATCAACAGGGTCCCATCAGTGGCAAAGAGGGATCTTGGTGTTACTGCCATTTCGTAGTTGCCAATGGTCTCTGCTAGTTTGTCGACTAGCTGCGGGCGTGACTGCTGGATAACTAAGAACCGAGCAAGTACTTGTCGATCCTCACGCAGTTTGACAACCTTGTTCCCAACACCAATGCTGGTTTTCTTGAAACAAGTACTGAAGGTTTTCAGATTTAGTTTCTCAATCCTGTCCCAAAGTGATGCTGGGGAATCATTCGTCATTCTGGACGTCACAAACTGCTCATAGCGCTCTTGTCCAATTTTGTCCCTGTTCAGGATGTCAGATTTGGCAGCATCTGGTATGGCCATCATGGACACAAGATTTACTAATGGCATCTCATTTGAAAATGGCGAGCCACCACAGTGCTCTTCAATTCCACGGAGAATTTTCTCAGCATTGTTCGCGATACGAGGACCGACATTCCCTGTTAGTTGGTAGTGCTCATTTGCTGTGGTATCTTTCGTTGATGAGTATTGTTGTTGGAACTCTGTGACGATCCGTTTTAATTCTGGGGTCGTGAGCAGGAAGCGATTCAGAGCCTGTTCGTTTTGGGTAAGTCCTGTAATTCCACCCACAACCTTCAGCCCTCGAATTTCCTGTTCCAGCGTCTGATCAACGAAGAGGTTGGTGAATGGTGTTCCCGTCTTGTTGACACAGAAGTCGCCATCCTGTAATGCTTTCCACGTCTCTGGGCTCTGTGTCTTCAGCTCATTCATCTGAGCCAGGTGCAGAGGCATTAAGCAAGCATAGTTGTACAGATCATGTGCAAAGAAGTACTTGATCTGGTTATCGAGTGCTGCCAAGTACTCTTCCCAATCACCTTGTCTGCATGCGCGAATGATGTTTAGCAGACACTCAACCTGATCTGTGTACAACTTGAGAAAGTCACCCACTTCACTTCCGTTGTTGAACGTCATGGCAGGCTCGATGGTCTCGGAGTACTGGTCACATATTTTGTTGAATATGTTGACGGATCCTTTGTCACGACTGTGTAGGCCTTCTCGAAGTTGTTGGCACTGCTGTATGAGAGACTCTGGGGAGCTCACACTTGTAAGTTGCTCGAATCTCAGCTTGTAGCATGCCAGTGCATTCACTATGTGATACTCCACACCACACTTGAAGGCCTTACCGCCAAATATTTGGCGCATTGTTGTTGGTGAATAGATGCCCTTTTCTACAGCAATGCTGTCAAGTCCACTTCCTTCTATGTACTTCCCCAAGGCGTGTAATGCTGCAAAGCATATGTGGAGCTCACCGGGTCGTAACACCCAGTTCGTGTTCCTTTGGGTAGACTGAAGTTTGATGGCTCTCTCGTACAGGTCTAGGTCCAAGGTGATGACTGTTTTACGTTCTGGTCCCATCACTACAGCTGAAATGTTTTGTGTCAATGATAACACAGTGTACAGAGTAGCATAATCTGTGGGTGCCTGACGAAAGAGAGGAGCCACGACTTCGCTGTTTGTTTTCGAAGGCTCAACATCTTCCAGTTGCATGAGTAGGGAATTCGTTGCAGACCACGTCGGCATAACTTGTGTTTTTGAAGGTGTAAAACTGTGAGTTGTTTGTTCTGTTCGATCCTGTGGTGCTGCAGGTGCCTGGTTTTCTTCTGTATCTTCATTCGCGTCACTTGCTTGATCATCATTTTCCGCCTGTGATTCATAATTTCTTCTTGGATTCATCTGAGTGTTGACCCCTAAATGAGAAGCCAGCATCCACACACGATCCATGCTGTTGTATCTCTTCAACAAACCTACACGAGCGTCAAAAACGAATGACGGAAACTTGATTGGCTTTGGGTCAACAATAACGTCTCGATGATAGACCACTTGCTGCTTGGTTGGTGTAGCTTTCACTGGGATTTGCATTGGCTTCTTAATAAACTCGCCATCAACGGTGTCTTTTTGATTCATGACAACAACTGTGCCATGTAGAGTGTTTTGACCATCGCAGGTTGCTTCCAAAAAATCAATATTGTCGACCGCAAAAAATACATATTGTCCCTTCTTGACAAATTGTGGCAGACAATATCCTCCGGTTTCTGACATCCTTTCCACTGCAGCACATTCGACTTTCTTTTCGAGGTCAATAACACTTTTGTAACTGGCTGCAATATGTAGACCTGATAGTTGATTGACAAGATCCTTACTGCGAACTTTGTTGTGCGTGCTTAGCGCAAGACCTACTGACAACGGTGTTTGAGTACCTATCACAAACCCCACATCTGATTTGGGCACACGTTTGACCTGCCTGCTTGTTTTGACATTTTGCACGAGAAGCTGTGACAAAACGCTAATAGTTTTGCCCATTGAATCATCTCGCTTGTCACAAACCATTCTCGATTCTGTGCCGAACAGCAACAGCTTAAGAAAGAAAGCAACCACAGGTGGGTTTACATATGACATGCTACCAGTGAAATGCCAGGTGTCTCGATGTTTTAGCAATTCACCTCTAAGAACTTTGGCAACTTCAGCAACACGTTTCATAACCTCTTCTGTCCCTTGTGGGGCTGCATTATCTACAGCTGTGGCAAGAGTTTTTCTGGTCATCACTTGCTCACTTTCATTCTGGCGATTCGCCCTCACGAACTCCGCACCTGGAATATTTTCCATGATCAAATGTTTGAGCCCCTTTTTGTAATGAAAGCTTCTCAGTGGAACACCGTTCTCTTTAAGCAAAGAGGTGTACTCGTCATTGATCTCATTCATATTCAATATGACACCACTGGCCAATGAATAGTTCACAGCATTAACAATGTCGATGTCTGCGATGCATTTCCCAACACTCTCTTCCATCTTTGAGGAATACAGTGGGAAAGATTCACACTGCCTTTCAGCCTTCCTCAAGCAATCTCTGTGGTACCATAGTTCATACGCTGAAGCATCACCTGGGGCCTGCAAAAGTGATAAACTAGATCTCACTTTGTCATCTGTTGTTTTGTCTCTGATATTTATGAAACGCTTTCCCATGATGTCAGTTTGCACAAGGTGTAGGTC
>NC_136993.1:12132642-12199040 GCF_032717465.1 Coenobita brevimanus | reverse complement strand
CAATCAGAGAATAGGAAGAATATGAGAGAAGAAATGGGTAAAAAAAAAAAAAAAATGTTTCCTCAGATAGCTGTTTATCCATTGGGAATATGAGAACGGTCTTCCACTACTATTACTACTACTACTACTACTGCTACTACTACTATTAATAAAAACAATAATAATAATAAAAATGATGAATAAGTAAAACCTAGGATAAGCTCTTATTTATAATAGCCAATAGAGCAAAACCAAGGCACTTCATCTGTATGCTTTAATACTATGCATATACTGTATAATTCTTAACTTATGATCCTCAAAATAGAGGATGACATGGCACAAAACTCTTCTCTCTGTTCATATTATTATTTCCCTCTCCCATCTTCTTTAGTATATTTGATTTGAACTTTTTACCGATGCATTTCCTGTGCTGGTAAGGGGTTGGCAATAGCCAACACCTACTTTCGCGTAAGATGATCCACAGGTGTACAGTACATGGAGAGTCATGAGGAGGATGGATGGTGAACTTGTGGAACGAAAGGCAATGATAGACTAAGTATGTGTGGATGAGCAAATGAGAAGACAAGTGTTGGATGCCAGAGTGTGGAGAGGGTGGGGGAATGGAATCTCGGACCATCACTTAGTGATGACCAAAGTAAGGCTGCAAAGAAAGTGGCTGAGGAAACGAAGGGGAAGACAGGAGGAAACAGCTCCTGTGAGAAGAGTGGAGAAGTAAAATAGTGAGAAAATGGCAGAGTATAAGAGCATAGTGGAAGAACGATTGGGAAGGTATGAGTTAGAGCAGATGGACGGGGTGGAAGACGTATGTAAGATATTCACGGCAGAGATAGGCGCAGCGTGTGAGGTGGTTTGTGAAGTGAGGAGGAGATGCAGGAGTGTGCAAGGGACAGCATGGTGGAATGAGGAGGTGAAACGAGCTGTGGAACAATAGAAGAAGGCATATAGTGAATGGCTAGCGAGTAGAGGTAGGGGAGAAGATGAGAAAGAGAAGAGAGAGGTATATGTGAGCAGGAGAAGGGAGGTGAAGAGATTGGTGAAGGAGAGTAAGAAGAGAGTGGATGAAGAGTTTGGGAGGAATCTGAGGGTAAAATGGAGGGAGAGTAAGAAATTGTTTTTGAAGGAGGTAAAAAAAGTAAGGCAGTGGGAAGGGGGAAATGGTAGGGGAGTGAAAGATAGAAATAATAGATTGTTGGTGGAGAAGAGAGAGAAACTGAGGATATGGAAGGAGCACTTTGAGGATTTGTTGAATGTAGAGAGGGAAAGCAGTGCGAGTATAAGTAGTTGGGGAATGGCTGGGAGAAGAAGAGATGAGAGAAGAGAGAAAGAGAGCAGTAGGGCGGAAGTAGTGGAAGCAATGAAAAAGATCAAGGTGGGAAAGGCCCCAGGAACTGATGAAGTGTGTGGTGAAATGCTGAAGTATGGGGGTGAGATTGTAGTGGAATGGATATAGAAGTTGTGTAGATTGGCTTGGGAAGAGGGAGGGGTTCCAGAGGACTGGAAATCAGATATAACTGATCCTTTATACAAAGGAAAAGAGGAGAGAAAAGTATTTGGTAACCATAGGGGTATTTGCCTTCTTAGTGTGACTGGAAATATATATGATAGAATACTCATTGATAGGGTTAGGCATATGATAGAGGAGCCA
Organism: Coenobita brevimanus; assembly: GCF_032717465.1. Classification (NCBI taxonomy): domain Eukaryota; kingdom Metazoa; phylum Arthropoda; class Malacostraca; order Decapoda; family Coenobitidae; genus Coenobita; species Coenobita brevimanus. The sequence goes on along the minus strand of NC_136993.1, from coordinate 12,197,395 downwards.
GTTGGAGAAGAACAAGGGGGATTTAGGAAGGGAAGAGGATATGTAGATCAGACATTTGTTCTAAGATGTTTAGTGGAGAAGTATCTAGAGAAGGGAAAGAAAGTGTATGCTGCCTTCATGGCCCTGGAGAAAGCTTATGACAGAATAGATAGGCAAGGTATGTGAAAGGTATTAAGAAAATATGGAGTGGAGGGAAAATTGTTTGAGTGCTGCGAAGAGTATGTACGAAGGAGCTAGGCCTATGGTGCGAGTGGATGGTGAGCTGAGTGAGTACTTTGATCTCAATGTGGGACTGAAACAGGGTTGTGTGATGTCTCCATGGCTGTTTAATATATACATGGATGGGGTTGTAAAGGAGGTGCAAGGTAGGGCAGTGGATGTGGGGGTGGCTCTAATGAATGAGGGTGAGATGTGGAAGATTCCGGGGTTGCTGTTTGCTGATGATACAGTATTGTTGAATGAAGATGAATGGGAGTTGCATGGTTTGGTGAATGAATTTGGGAGAGTGTGTAAGAAGAGGAATCTGAAAGTTAATGTAAACAATAGTAAAGTTATGATGTTTGAGAGGAATGAAGTCATAGAATGCACGGTGAGGCTGGATGGTTAGGATATGGAGAATGTGAGTGCATTCAAGTACTTGGGTTGTCTGATGAGTAAGGATGGAACTTTGGGGGATGAAGTACTTGAAAGGGTACAGCAGGGAAAGAAGGTTGTTGGTTCATTGAAAGCAGTGGTGAGAAATAGGGAGGTGAGTATGGAAGTTAAGAAGTCACTGCATGATATTATTGTGATCCCTACCCTGACGTATGGAAGCGAAGTATGGACCTTGCAAGAGGGGAACAAGTCAAGAGTGCGAACAGTGAAAATGAGCTACTTGAGAGGAGCATGTGGAGTGACATGAATGAAGAAGTGAAGGTACGTTGTGGGGTGGATGTGGATGTGGTTGAGAAGATTAGGAGAAATACATTAAGGTGGTTTGGACATGTGGAGAAAATGGAGAACGAAAGACTGACTAAGAGGGTGTATGTAGATGAGGTGGAGGGAGAGAGAGGGAGGGGAAGACCAAGGATGAGATGGAAGGATGGAGTTGAGAGGTATATGAGGGAGGAGGAGTGAGCTGGGGGGAGGGTAGGCAAATGATGGGTGACAGAACGACTTGGAGGCGTTCTGTCTCCGGCCACCCTTTGCGGGATTAGGGCGTCGGGCTATAGATAGATAGATAGATAGACAGATTTCCTGTACACCAAATGAAAATATCTGTGTCATTACAACCAAAATTCTATTCCAGGCAAAGTATGTGCATTTGTTCAGGTTCGTGAGGTCCCTGTATCTTTCTGGTTATTGTTGTTACCAAAAACAAGATTAATGAATGTGGCAGTGTACAAGAGAGGTCAAGTGTATCATCTGTGTATCTATCTATTGCCAGACGCCTCAATCCCGTAAGCGGTGGCTATAAACAAATCGCCTCCATGACTCCCTGTTCAACACCATTTCACTGGCCTGCTCCTAGCTTACACCCCCCTTTCTTATATATCTCTCCACTCTATCCCTCCATCTCATCCTCGCCCTCCCCCTCCCTCTCCTCCACTCCATCTCACTCGCATACACTCTTCGTTAGTCTCTCGCTCTCCATCCACTCCGCATGGCCAATCCACGTCAAAGTATTTCTCCTAACGCTTTCTGTTACATCCACATCCACACCACAATGCTCCTTCACTTCCTCATTTGTCAGTCTGTCTCCCCACGCAACTCAACATGCTCCTCCCAAATAACTCATTACCACCGCTCTCACTCTTGACATGTGTCCTTCCAACAAGGTCCAAGCTGCACTTCATATGTTAAGGTTGGCCAAGCTAGGCAGGAGGAGGCATGTCTGGCAGCAATCATGAAGCTATTACAGGCACAGAGTGAAAGACAGAAAGAACTCAAAGAACAATTTCAGGCACAGAGTGAAGGACAGAAAGAACTCAAACAACAATTGCACGCAGAGTGAACAACTAGAGGCACAAAATGAAGGACAGAAAGTAATCAAAGAACAATTGCAAGCACACAGTGAACAACTAGAGTCACAAAGTGAGGAACAGAAAGAATGATATGAACAACTTCAAGAGGCGTTACAGGAGCAACAGAGGGAATTACAGCTGAGGACGCAAAGACAGCTGGATGCTTTCTTGGGGGAAATGAATGCATCTAGCTGTGAAATCAGCAGAGGTATGAGGTAAGCAATAATGCGATGGAGTGTAATCAGCATGTAGACAGCCAGCTGAAGATGAGTGAGGGAATAGTGTTGGAGTGCAGACAACATATAGAGGACCAGTCGGAGCATGTAGATGACCGGCTGAAGCATGTAGACAGCCATTTCATAATACTTAGTGACAGAATTGAGCCCGTAGGGAAATATTGCACTTCTGAGTCTAAGGTTAGTGTACTGGGAGCATATAAAATAACAGACAGTGTATGGTGGATCTTGACGAATCCCAAGCATCTAAAGGTAGCATTACAGAATTGAATAATCAGAATGTAGGAGTTTCGAGTCCTGCATGTAATTATGATGCCCCAGTTTTTAGGCCTCAAACCAATGAAGTGAATGGCTATAATGGGGGTCCAGTTAAAAAGAAACCTCAAGAATCTGATGGCAAAGTATTTTGGGAAGCTTACCGAGTGCAGTTTGAGTTACCTGCAGACCAGAATGGTTTGGATGATCGGCAGAAGGCAGTGCAACTTGCTAGTAGCCATAAGGGAGCAGCAGTGGAAATTCGTAGCCAGATGTCAGTGGAGGAGAGGAACAATTATCAGTCCTTAGTTGATGTACTGGAGTGCAAATATGGGACAATGTACCAGATTGAGGTTTACAGGGCAAGATTCCGGACCCGTGTAGGGGCTCGAGACGAATCCCTCCAGCAGCATCCTCATGACCTGGAGAGTATGGCACACAAGGGGTACCATGGAGCAACACCTAACCTGTTGGCTATTTTTCTGAGGGACCAGTTCATCAATGGTCTGATAGTGCCTTGAACGTGCAAGTGATGCAGGCACAACCCAGAAGCATGCAGGAATCACTAACCAGGGCTCCAGAATTTGAGTTCTATGTTAGGTTCTGTATGTCCACTTTTCAGGCAGGTCGTAGTGCATAATTCAAGGCAAGAAAGGGGCAGGTATGTAAAATGGAAAAATTTTAGGGAAGTTGCTGGTACTGTGAAAAGCAGGACACAGGAAAGGCGTGTGCTTCAAGTGGAAGAGGGAACAGGAGAAGACTGGAGGAGGTTGCTGGTTGTGTGGGAAGCCGGAACACAAGAAGGAGGATTGTTACAAATGGAAGAAGGAGCTGAAAAAGAGCAGTGCAAGGAAATTTGTGATTGTAACAGAAGTCTGTTGGACATATAGTAAGGTTGGACACTTCAGTCCTAACTATCTGACAAAGAAAAAGAAGGACAAGAAGGTTGCAGAATACCAGATAGAGGCAGAAAACTAATGGAGGCTGGTTTTAAGGGGCAACCACCAGCCGATTTTTCCTAAGTAGCCCCACCAACGAGAAAATGCAAGAGAACTGCGATCGCCAGTGTGCGAGCAGACGGAAGAATAGATGTCAAGAAGTGTTCCCTGGTGAATAATTCTGCCTCAGAGCAGACTTATGTGAGGCCTGGTGTGTTACATCATTGGCGTCTGCCTGAGTCATCAAAACAATAGTGTGGCGTAACTCTGCACCACGCAGAACGTAGAGGACCCTTGGATGTCCGGACTGAAGTGGCAGGGTAAGAGGACACACTTCCAGTCTGTGTAGCCAAGATGGGGGATCCTTGCCTTCTTGGTCCAGACTATTTGATGTCCATGGGATGTGAGCTTGAATTCTGCTCCATGAAGCTGAAGCTTCAAGGAAAGTTGGTTCCTGTCACGGCAGTGAGACGTAGCAATTCTAGTGGTGAGGTGAGGGTGCTCTGCACAACAGTGATACCCCCAAAATCAGAATAATTGTTCCAATGCCAGGTGAGAGGCTCTTTTGACAGCTGTCTAGGGGTAATGGACCCTGATGTATGATGCAAGACAAAGGCCGGAGAACTTTGGTGGAAGCAGGTGCAGGTGGAGTGCCCGTTGTGTTGGCCAATTTCTCCCGTGAGCCACAGAAGATCAACAAGGGAGAAGTCGTGGGACTGTGCAAGGCGGTGGACCCTGAGTGGCATCAGAGGAGGGCCTGTAAAAGAAGTGTAGTCAAAGAAGATGGATATCTGCCAGACTACTTACAAGACCTATTTTCAGTGAATTGCCAATGCCTGGATGACTCAGAAGTGCTGAAGTTGAGGCTGTTGCAGACGTCTTTTCCTCAGGAGACCTAGACTTGGGGTGCACTGATCTAGTGGAACATCGTACAGACACAAGGGATCACTGCCTGATTATTGATCAAACAGCCAGCACAGAGGATGGCGCCAGCCCAACGGCAAGAAATGGAGAAGGTGACGGAGAATCTCCAAAGTAAAAGCATGATAGAACAGTCCAGCAGTTCTTGGGCATCAGAAGAGGTTCTGGTTAGGGAGAGGAATGGCTCAGTAAGGTGGTGTGTGGAATATCGAGCCCTTGATGAAGTGACAGTGAAGGATGCATGCCCTTGCCAGAACTGATGACATGCTGGATGCTCTGTCAGGTGCCAAGTAGTTCTCCATCCTAGACATGATGGCAGGATATCATCAGGTCAAGACTGCAGAGAAAGACAAGGAAAAAACCGTTTTGTATGGGCAGGGTATATGGCAGTTTAACGTATTACCTTTTGGCCTATGCAATGCCCCAGTTTCTTTTTAGCATTTCATGGGTCATGTACTGGAAGGCCCGCACTGGCAGACAGCTCTCATCTATCTTGACGATGTAATTGTGTTGAGACGGACTTTCATCCAGGAACTGGAGTGGCTGTCGAAGGTGTTCAACAAGATCCAAGTGATGCATCTCAAACGGAATGCTAAGATGTGGTACTTGTTTCAGAAGAAAGTGAAGCACCTGAAACACAATGTAGGAGAGGGTGGCATCTGCACTGATCCAGAAAAGGTGGCAGCTGTGAAGAACTGGCTGGTTCCAACTTGTGAGAAGGAACTACGGAGTTTCCTAAGCTTGCGTACCTATTATCAACGTTTTGTCAAGGACTTTGCAATGATAGCTGCACCTCTGCACAAGTTAGTGGGGAAGAGCCCAAAGTTTACGAGGACTGCAGTGACTCAGAAGGCCTTCGATGAACTCAAACATGTGCTCTCCAGAATTGCCATACCCTGATCAGAGTCAACTATTCATCCTGGACTGTGATGCTAGTGACCATGGTATTAGTGGAGTTCTGTATCAGAAGGACGAAAAAGATTATGTGGTGGCTCATTACAGCAAGAAGCTCAGCCCACTGGAGCAGAACTATTGTGTGACCCGTAAGGAGCTCTTGGCAGTGATGAAGAGCCTTGATTTCTTCGATCTCTACTTGTATGGGTCGTACCTCACCATCATCAGGATGGACTATGCGGCACTGAAGTGGCTGAAGACGTTAAAGAATCCGGAGGGACAACTGGCAAGCTGGCTCAGGACGCTAGACCAGTACAACTCTAAGGAGGAGAACCATCCTGGGCAGGTACATGGAAATGCTGACAGCCTGAGTCATTGGCCTTGTGACTCAGAGTGCCAGCAGTGTAATAAAAAAGAAAATCGTAGCAAGAAATGCAGCCATACTGTGGTGACAGGGCCAGTGTCAGCTGAAGAAGACCTGAAGAGGATGTAGATTGAGGATGTAGATTTACAACCAGTGCTAGAGTGGCTGCAGCAGAGTACAGTGCGACCATCTTTGGAAGATGTTTCCAGGTTCAGCCCTGCAACTAAGAGCTACTGGAGTCAGTGGGACCTTCTTCTTTTGAACAACAGACTGCTGAAGCATCAGTGGGAGACACCCGATGGCCTCAGCAATATTGGCAACTGGTGGTTCTGAAGAACATGAGGTCCGAGATTTTGGATGAGACCCATAACCAGATCACTAGTGGGCACCTGGGAGTGAAGGAAACTCTAAGTCAGCTGCAACAGAGGTTCTACTGGGCTGGCATGGGTCAGGATGTTGAAGGGTGGTATCAGGCCTGTGGTGTATGCTGTGTCAAGAAGGGGCCCAAGAAAAGTAGTTGCACCCCTCTTCAGCTGTACCAAGTGGGTGCATCGATGAAAAGAGTTGTGGTGGACATCGCAGGACCATTGCCACTTACTGAAAGAGGGAAGCGCTATATAAGTGTCGCCATGGGATACTTCACAAAATGGCCAAAAGCCTATGCCATCCCTAATCAAGCAGCTGCGACTGTTGCTCAGGTGTTGGTTGACCGTTCCTCTGTCTTTTACGGATACCACAGGAGCTACATTCAGACTAGGGTAGAAACTTCAGGTCTGCTGTGTTTCGTGAGTGCTGCAAATTACTGGGGATCAAGAAAACCAGGATGACCCCACTAAGGCCACAGTCGGATGGGATGGTGGAGAAATTCAACTGGACCCTGAGACAAGAACCGGCCTAGTAGTACATTAAGGGACAGATGCCATGGGACCTGAAATTGCCTGCGTTGCTGATGGCCTATCAGTATGCATCCCAGGAATCTACTGGCTACACCCCTGCAAAACTGATGTTGGGCCACAAGTTACGTTAACCAGTTGACTTGTTAATGGGAAGATCACCTGGTGAAGAGCTGCCTACAGACACCTCCAGCTATGTGAAGGATCTTCAGGAAAGGCTGGTTGAGGTAAATCATCAAGTGCGAGCAACTCTAAAGTTTTCAGGTGAAGTGTTGAAGTGCAAGGCAAGTGAGGTGAGCTTCAAGGATGGTAACAAAGTTTGGTTCTACAATCCCCAGTGGAAGAAAGGACAATCACTGTAGCGTCAGAGCCCGTGGGACGAACCTTACACTGTATTGGGCCACCTATCAGATGAAGCATACGAGATTCAGGAAGGCAGGAAATCTTGCCCAAAGGTGGTACACGTGGATCGTCTGTGGCAGTATCTTGGGCCAGGACAGTGCACCTGGGACGTCTCTGAGGAATCATGCTCTCCCACAGCCAAGGATGTTAAGGAGGAGCAAGGAGCTGAAGTACAAGAGGATGGTGACAGTTTCCCATGAGAAGAAGTGCATCAGGAAGAGGACCAAGACATTCCAGGAGGAGTGGATTGTGTGGAGGAGCAGGGACGTCATTGGAAGCGGCATAGGAGAAGACCTGATAAGCTGAAGGGTTATTTTGTTATTTTGTGTATAATTAAGTGTTTAGTTTGGATAAAGGATTATGTTTGTGTACATTGTGTAGTTTTGTCAGGACGACAAAGGACCAGGGTGGGGGTAGTGTTGAGAAGCAGGATTTGCCAGTTAGGTAATGCTGGAGTACTCCCGACGATTCTCGAATTTTTTTTTTTTTTGCTATGTGTCAGAGTTGCCAGTTAGCCTGCTATTTGTGAGCAAATTTTTTTTTGTTTTTTTTGTAAAGTTATGCATTAACTCTTATGCCCCTTTTCTTTATAATGTTTTTATTTACAGTATGTGATTGTTAAATTATGTAATGCTGTGTTAGTTTGTATGCTAAATAATTTTGAGCGTTATGTAATGTAAGAAAACTCTGGCATGTTTTGGATTTCTCCAATTTGTTACATACTGATGCTAGGGGCAGGGAGTACCAGCACGTCCTAGAACGTTGGAGAAAGCAAGGTTATATAGGGATGGGGAAGGGACTAGAGGACCTTCAGTTCAGTCTGAGTTTAGGTCAGTGTCAATGCAGATTGTACAGCTCTGGTACTTGTGAAAATAGTGAAGTGCAGTTGGAAAGCATTAAGTGTAATTATTTGGAAAATAAAGACAAGCGACCTAAAGACGCCAGTGTTTATATACAACGCCTGAGCTGATCTTGAGTGCTGTACACCAAATGGCTGTATCTAGGAGGAACAACTTTCTGGCAACATCCTTCCTATACTGAACTACTGCTGTTGGAGCCTGTGGTAGTGTGGGATGGGTATGTAACATTATTATTATTATTATTATTATTTGTATTTCTATTTTTATTATTAATACTTGTTCACTCTCATCTTAAATGTCGGGACCAACTGCCTAGCCCCAGGGTTCTATGCTCCTCATGGGGCAATGTAGGATTTGATGATGGATGGGTGGATTAATACTTGCCACATCCTTGTGGAAAGTTTACATGTTCTTGTCAGTGTTGTTGTTGTTGTTGTTATTATTATTGTTATTATTATTATTATTATTATTATTATTATCATTAATTTTTAAATTGTCATACTTTAAACTCTTTTTGGCTAGAGCCTTGACACTTGGTTAGCTTTGTTGGACAACCGTCCGCCTCTTTTGGCTAAATATGGTGACAACCCGTCAACCAGATCTCCAGACATTATCTGGAACACAGAAAAGTGGGTCAGCCAAGCTATCTCAAGAACCATTTAAGCCAGGAAGCTGAAATTTTATCACAAAATAACTTGAGGCCGGACACAGGTAAAAAGGGAGTATGGCTCCAAGTGGCAGATTTTTCTCTGATATCACCCAGGGTTTAAAAATTGGCTCTTTTCCGGATAGTCTGGATGTTATCTAATTATCCACGAATAATTAAAACAAGAGCCACCAAATTTGGTGGACTTGTGTACACTGATGATCTATGATCACATGCACAGGATCAGTGACCTTGACCTTGCCTGGGATATAAAAAAAAATGAGACTTTTCCGGATAATCTGGCTGTCACCTAGTTTATCCATGAAGATTAAAGTTAGAGCCACCAAACGTGGTGGACTAATAGACTGTGATGACCTAAGGTGACAGGGAGAAAATCAGAGACCTTGACTTCACCTATGGTCAAAAATTGGGACTTTTCTGATATTCCGAATGTCACCTATTTTTTGATGAAGGGTTAAAACTAGAGTCATCAAAGTTGGTGGATTTATAGACTGGTGACCTAAGGTGACATGCACAAGATCAGTGAGCATGACTTCAAGGTCCCTTTATAGCTCGACTTCTAGTAGGCATTGACTGTGGAAAGTTTTTCTTTATCAAAATTGTCTTTGGATAATTTTATGGTGCTCTAGTTGCCATTATTATTATTATTATTATTATTATTATTATTATTATTGGAGAAGAAGCACCTTAGCACAGAACTTAATACAGATCCTGATTAATGCCTTTCACAATGACAATTCTCTTAACACACTCGTCAGAAAATTTCGTGTATTCATTTCAAACCATCCAAAGCTACACTAAGTATATGTCAACCCTTGTATGTCATAAACTGGAACCCCCCACTCCCCTGATGTTACATGTTTAAAAACTAGAAAAACTTCAAACAAGTTTCGAGTAATGTGGCCGTACTGGATGGGCCTCTTTACAGCAAACATGCCATGGAATTTAGGTAAGTCATAAGAAACTGCTGAACGAGATGTATGTTTTTAAAGATATTGCTTTGGCCGCCAATAACCGCAGACTGGGGAGGGGGTGGCGATACTATACACTCTTGAACCATACTTACTATTCATCTTTTCCTCCTCTCCCCTGGGCTGAAGGAATATCATAACTAGGCTTAGCATGAACACCAAACTTGAGGTGTTAGTTCGAAGCCTTATTCAAACTGAGTAACTTTTAGTTCGTGGTTAGACAAGGGTTTGAAAAAGAAAAAAAAAAAAGTAATGATTACGGTTTAATCGTATATACCCTCATACTCATCCTACATAGAAATTCATAGAAGGGGGTCGCCAGATGCTTTTATTGAATGCAGATAAATCCACACACACACACACACACACACACACAGATGAACAGTGATCTCTGTATCCTGTGTCAGCCATTAGAATTTACTGACCAGTGGAAGAATCCCAACAAGAACCCTGGTGTTAGACTTTGGCACATGATCCTGGCCTTCGATTGCTCTGCACCAAAATCATATAACTTCTTCACACACACACACACACACACACATCGAGGCACCGAGAGAGAGAGCGGACGCACGTCGACAGTGCTCTGTACCTGGCCAACTTGGCCATGGCATTACCTAAATATGTATCTTTATACGAGTCAAGCTCTGTACAAGGTTAAACTAAATGATGTTCTAATATATATAAAAAAGAAGAAGTTTTAAGTAAGACTTGGTCAAACAGAAAAGTAAACAAGCAGCGCAGGAAAGCACACAATCAGCTGATCATTGTTTAGTTTACAATCTGCCCCAGGGAATGTAAGTACTTTATGTGCTTTTAGTACTGCAAAATGACCACATACTTTAGTTAAGCAAATTGGGAAATGAAAAGGGATAAAGGTAGAAAGCAGGATGGTGATTTCTACCAAGAACTGGTTGAAATGGAGACTCACAACAAACTGGTTGAGAGTACATAGGTTGGAGACGGCTTTTCAGAATGAGATTGATGAAATTAAGAAACAGATGCACTTGCAAAAGGAAGAAATAAAAAAATTAGGGAAGGAAGTCAACAAGAAAGAAACAACCATAAATTAGCAAACAATTGAAGTGGGTACACTTAGGAGGAAAATTAGTGAAATGGCAAGTACAGGAGTCAACCATGAGAGTATCATGCAAGTGTTCAAAAATGAGAGACAATTAGAGATCAGAGCAGTGATATTGAGGAGAAGTTAACACAGGTGAATGAAGCTGTGCAAAGCTACAAAAATTATGTGGAAACCACTTATACTGAAATGGTGAAAGAAAACAAAGACTTGGAAACAAGGGTGGAAGAATAAAGCATTAAAAAAGAAGTGAAAAGAAAAATCCAAAACAATCCTAAGTCAGTCAGAGATTCAGTAGATATTAACAAATCTATAGTAATCACTGGTATAGAAGAGGAAGAAGTAAAAAGCAAGACCTCAAGAGACAAAAAGGAGATGGCAAATGTAATGAGCATATTGAAAGAAGTATCAGAGGAAATCTGTAGTAAAGACATAGAGGAACACAAAAGGTTAGGGAAATACGAGAAGAGCAAGTCAAGACCCCCAAAGGTAACCTTCCAGAATGTAAACACCGTGGAGGAGATACTAAAAAATGCAAAGAACCTTATGGAAAAAGAGGAGTTCAAAAATGTATGGATAAAAAGATGCCTAACACAAGAGGAACTGGAGCTACTGAAAGACAAGAGGGAGGAAGCAAAAACAAAAAATGAGGGACGATCAGAGGAGGAGAAGAATAAATTTTTTTTTACAAAGTAATTGGATTGCAGGTACGAAAGTGGTACATAAACAGGAGGGAATAAAAATGAGGAAGGTAGTAGAACCAAATCATGATAAGTATATAAACAAGATGATTATCAAATGTGGATGAAATGGTATCTAAATTATTAGAGATGAATTATTGTCAGAGAAAATGAACCACATATTATATGCCTAACTGGAACAAAATTAACACGAAGGATATCGAATGACATCCTAAACTTAGAGGAATATAATATATGGAGAAGAGATAGGAACTTTAAAAAAGGGGGAGGAATTATAATATTAACTAAGAAAAATCTAAAAGTCAAAGAAATAGAATTAGATATACCCTCACAAGTAGAACTGATTGCAGTAGAGATAAATACATCTGAAGGGGAAAGTAATTGTAGCCAATTTGTACATGCCACCCAGATCAAACACATGGGAAAGAGACGAATATGAGGACTTGGCGGAAAGTACAATTCAGAGTTTAAGACCATTACTACTTAAAATGGAAGAGAAATCGAAAAGAATTTTACTAACTGGAGATTTTAATACAAATATAAACTGGAATACTCTAGATATAATAAGCCAAGAAAGCTGTTTTTCCTAACACAACATGTAAGGGAAAGCACCAGAAAAAGAGGACTAAATGTACCCTCTAGCTATATGTCATATTTACTAGGCAAAAAAACGATGTTGACAATTTAATACATCACCCTCCATCCGGCAGTGACCACGCAATACTAAATTGCAATTTCAGGATTGCATATGACACAGATAACAGCAATGAAAGAAAAAGAGCCTAAACAATAAAAAGGGAAAGTTTCATGACCTAAAGAAGTATTTCTTAGAAATTGCTTGGGAAAAGGAGCTTAGAGGACAAGATTAAAATGCTATATATGAAAAATACTGTGAACTTTATGAAATAGGAGTCCAGAAGTACATCCCACAGCACAAAGAAGCAGAAAATGAAAATAAAGAAATGGTTCAATACAGAATGTAAAAAATCAAAAGAAAAAAGAGATTTGTTGTGGAATAGATCCAGAAGACACAATAGTGAAAGGGCATATAATAATTACAAACAGGCAAGAAACGATTATACAAGAACAAGGAGGGAACCCAAAAACAGTTTGAGGAGGATAGCCTATCACAAATAAAAGTAGTGATCAACCACAGCTATTTTACAGCTACATCAGAAGCAAAACCAAAGTAAAAGATAAAATACAATCCATTACGGACAATGGAATCACCTGTACACAAGAGAAGGATATTTGTGAAGCACCAAACAAGAATTTCCAATCAGTTTTTACAGAGGAAAAAATTTTTGAGAGGGAATATGTGGAACATGCATGCCCACACATACTACCAGACATACAAACATCAGAAAAAGAAACAAAGGAGGAGCTAAGTAAATTAGACAAAGGAAAAGCAAATGTTCCTAATGAAATTTCATGTTGGGTGCTACGTGAATGTTCAAAGGAGTTAAGTAAACCATTATTTTTAATTTTCAAGAAATCCTTGAGTCAAGGTAAACTACATGATATTTGGAAGAAAGCAAACATTGTCCCCTTATTCAAGAAAGGGAATAGACAAAATCCACTTAACTACCGACCAGTATCACTAACCAGTGTTGTAAGCAAGGTATTAGAAAAGCTTATAAGAAAAGCTTGGGTAAATCACCTAGAAGAACACAGTATGATAACAGAAAGACAGTTTGGTTTCAGAAAAGGAAAATCATGTGTTACTAATCTGTTGAACTACTATGACAGAGTAATAGACACATTACAGGAAAGAGAAGGATGGGTGGACAGTATCTACTTAGATTTCAAGAAAGCATTTGACACAGTACCACATCAAAGACTTTTATGGAAACTGTACCATCAAGGAGGAATTCGAGGCAAATTGTATTGTTGGATGCAAGATTTTTTCATGAAAAGAAAAATGAGAACAGTACTAAGGGGATATTACTCATCATGGAAAGAAGTGACTAGTGGAATACCACAGGGCTCAGTGCTGGCACCAATCATGTTTTTAGTGTATATGAATGATATAGACAGTAATACAGGAAATGAAAGCTATCTAAATATGTTTGCAGATGATGCAAAACTACAAAGGAGAATTACTAACACAGACTCTTGTAAAGAGCTACAAGAAGAATTAATAAACTTCATGAATGGAGTAATACATGGCAAATGGAATTCAGTGTGGACAAGTGTCATGTAATCAAGTTTGGTAAAAGTGGAAAAAGACCTGATTGGGATTATACATTAGGAAATAAAACCCTACACACATCAGAAAGAGAGAAGAACCTAGGTGTGATTGTCAATAACAGACTATCTCCGGCTGACCACATCAGTGAGAAGGTACGGAACATGTATACACTGCTTGCCAATATGAGAATAGCGTTTACATACATAAATGAAGACATGCTAAGAAAGATAATAACATCATTCATCAGACCAACCCTGGAGTATGCATCAGTAGTCTGGAGTCCTCATCTCAAAAAACACATAGACAAGATTGAAAAAGTTCAAAGGGCCTCTACTCGTACAAGATGGATACCAAGCTTAAGGGATCTACGCTACGAAGAAAGACTAAATAAACTGAATCTACCAACACTACAGAAGAGAAGGAAAAGAGGTGAGATGATTATGCTATATAAAGGCATATCACGGAAGGAGATAATATACATAAATGATTACTTAACGTATGGGGAAGCATCAGCAAGACGACACTGCAAAAAACTGCATAAAAAGAGAGGTGATAAAGACGTAAGGAAATTTAGTTTCCCAAACAGAGCAGTTGATCAGTGGAATGCACTACCGAATGAAATAGTGTGTGCCAAAACAATTCACAAAGTTAGGGATATGTACGATAAATATGGTTTAAGACACGGGACAGTACGAGCTTGACTCATTCCTGTAAAGATACAATTAGGTAATCACACACACACACACACACACACACACACACACACACACAGTATGCCTGACACGGGATAATGCATTCAGTAGTTTAATAATACTTGTTCTATGCCTCCCCCCCCCTCTCTCTCTCTCTTATGCTTACCTGCCTGAGATGAATCCAGGTGTTAAGGAGGCTAATGACAGCTGAGTGAAAGAACCATGAGTCAACAACCATGAGTAAAGAACACTGTGCCAACTCCGTCTCCAGTACTTGTGCTAGCAATGCCTCCAGACACAACATATCTTCATCACTACCATTTCCCAACTCGTTACGTCCTAGTATGCCTTCAGCTCTAATTCTGGGGACAATGAAGCCATAAAAATGCAAAGATACATGTATCATAACTGTGCTTAGGTGATCAAAATATTGGGTGATATTGGCGTGCTCGTTTTACTCTGATTTACCCAAAAATTGCGATATCTTCATCTTTAAAGTTGAACTCTTACTAGAGATTGACACTGTAATATGAGGATAATCACCAAGAAGTGCTATGAAAAGGATGTAGCACTATAGAATTGTCATATTTTGCCACTGAACTACAATGGAATAATCTGCAGTAGGACGAAAATCTAGGCTAATATAATATGAACAGGGTCTAATTAAACAGTTATTGGGGCAACTGACACAATTTAGGTACAATGTTTGTATCGTACATCAAGGAAAGTCATGTTTTTGATGTTATTACAAACTTGTAAAATGATAGTTACATAAATAGATTGTTACAGAATATTATGTTTGAGAAATATAATTATTATTCAAAAACAGAAAAACAACAATTAAGTAAATAATGTGTGGAGTTGCCATGCACGGTATTCTTTTTTAACAACACGAAGGAGTAGAATAATGCAACTATACAATATTTTATTGGTTATTGCTGGGCTGTCCCAGGAGCCAGTCTGGAAATGTCTTTGCCATTGAGTAGTTATTTCCTTAATGAGGGACAGTTTTCAAATTAGGTCTTTGGAGCCCTTGATGGCCTCCAGGAGAATTACAGGACCCTTCCTTGGACTTAAGGTGATACAGAAATGCTAAAGAAAAAAAAAATCTTTTATAAGTTTAATTTAAAAAATTCTGTATGATTATATCTTCAGTAAGCATTCAAGTGGCTTTTTTTAGACCTTAAAGTCAAAACCATGAAGATAGTCTGGTTCAAAGAATGTCTAATTGGCTGAACAATCTCATACATATATCACTTCAGTCATTTTGAGAGATTGTTCAGCTAAGAATTTTAAAACAGGTTTAAAGACTGTTTATGAATAAGACAAGGCAGATTTAAAAGTGTCCTTCTTGGGACCTTTCTCCCTCCCCCTTCTTTTTTCCCTTGTTTTAGCCAAGAATTCCAAGGGCCTGGCAGCAAACAGACTGGCCATTATGTTATCTGTTCGAAAGGTATTACCTGATAAATGTTCATGGAACTGTGTGAAAATGGGAGGAGTCAATTCCCACCAGTGACTGGACGACGATTGTTTGTCATGTGATCATGAACACACAAACATTTCTACCGTGTTTTTCTGTGCGCATTTACGTCGCCATAAAAACCTCATGAACTTTAATGAGTTTCAGAACTGTACAGTATATATATTTGTTTTCTAGCTATACAGAGAAATTCTTATAACACATACCTTGGTAAAAAGGGTCGACGGAACTGCACACCAGCCTGGCATTTACAGGAGGTAGGAAGTCTAATGGAGTCATTGGAAGTCTCTTCATGTCTACTGACGCTGTTTAGTGGGAAGGTGTTTGCAGGAAGAGAGAGTGCTGTTGTGAGGTGGGAGTGGTGTATGCTTACAGAACAAAGCGACAGCAGTAAACTTGCCACGTTCTTGTTCCTTCGTGTCATCTCTTCTACACATTAGCGCCACCTGAGGAAGTGACATTAAATCCCGTCAAAGGGATGTAATTTATCTCTTTATTCTAGCTGCCATCCTGACGATTTTACCCAACTTCATAGAAACTGTTCAAACTGGAGGTATTAATCTATATCAGCTACCCCTTCACTACAAGGAGAGTCTTTTAAGCTGAAGACTGTCATTTAGTAGCAGCCGAAATTTAATAATAATGACGATCTGTAACTTAAGTAGTTATATCCCATTTCTCTTAAGAAAATAAACTAAAACTTGATCACCTCATTATCATCCTGATTCTTTTTCCCAACTAAATATGTGGAAAGATCAAATCCAGAAACAAAGAAAGAGAAGGGAAGAAAGCGGAAAAATTCTCAGTGGCATGATTAAAAAAATGGTCCACACAATCATTTATACATTAATTAAGCCCGTGAAGTCTTGGTCACCTCATAGTCCAAACCATGTGCACATACTGTATTTTCTTGAGACTCTAATGGAAAATATATGTAGCGTGCAGATTACGAAGACAGTGTTCAGAAATGATGGCTTAGCATGGTCAGTTATTCATGCATCTTCTTTTTAGGAGCTGCAGTGCATCTTGAGTGAAACATAGAACTCAGCCTTTGTCATAATTCTCGTGCAGTTTCTGTACACTATCATTATTTTCCACTAAGCATCTCAACCTGAATATTAGAATGCCTGTTAAACTGTTGAGGCTTCCGTGTATAAGATTAATGCCAAAAAGAAGGCTGACCTAGTCTTTGTCCTGTCCTCTCATTAACATCATCCATACCTCAAGGGTTACTAATTATCAAGCCTGATATATCTTGATCATTAATAACCCTTGAGGAATGCATGAAGTCTATATTATAGTGGCCTGCCACGGAATCGGTCCGCTCCATCGCCGCACACACTCTCTAGTCTCTTTACCTCAGTTACCTTTCATGTAAATACACAGCCTATCGATTTTCAGTCTTTTAGGTTTGCATAATATCATACGTTAGTAACCAGGCCAGCTTGTGCTTTGTATCCTTCTGTCGAGACGGCAACAGTCACTTGATAGGTAACGTGGCCTACTTCGACAACAACGTCAGTGATGCTGTGAACTGCGACGTCATTAAGAGAATGGGCAAACCGTGTTTCTGCTTCCACTTCACGTCATCATCACCTCACCTCGGACCGAGGCCTGGGCATGATCCTTTCCCACCCTGCCCTTGGGTGGGAAAGGAGGTCTGGATGATGATGATAAGGAGAAGGAGGATGGAGAAGAAAGAAATGGAGAAGAGGGTGCGGTTGCCATGGATAGAAAGTATCGCAGTCTGCTGAAAGAAGTGTTTAAATCTCTTTGGCAGACTGTAGCACCAGTGGAGGAGGGCGGTACTCTCAAGGTGGATGGAAAGCTGGTGACAGAGAGAGCTGGAGCTCTTGGGACAAGTGCCTGACCATCCTTCTTTGCTGAGCTTTCTCAGTGTTTCAGTGAAACTGAGAGTTGGCCAGCATACTCTCAGTTATAAGTTTCTCTAACTTTCAACACCAAATTACATGCACATTACATACTACACTTCCAATTCAAAATTTATCCAAAATGGCCTCATTTAACCAAGACTCAGAGCCCCCCAATGGGGGCGGGGATGGGGACCATAAATGCCCCCACCATCAGGCCCTCTGCTGGTGATGACCCAGCAAGATGCCAGGAACCACTGTCTGACTCACTTCTTCATTTCTGCAACATTCGCGGTCTTTCCTCTAACTTCCTTTGTTGAACACCACCCCTCCTCCTATAAACCTCGTCTTCTCTTCCTAAATGATACTCAGCTGTCTGAGGCAACGGATAGCAAACCCATCTCTGTATCCTCCTACTTTCTCTATATTCGTTTCAAAGCCAAAGGTGGCTGTTGTGTATATGTACGTAACAACTTCTCTTGCTCTCGTGTTCCTGAACTCTCTACTCTCTGGCTTCGGCTATCCTGTCGTTCTCTGACTAAATATATGTGTGCTGTTTACTTATCCCCTAATTCTACTGAATAAGAAAGATTCTTTGACTATCTTTGGTCGACAAAATTTAAAAAAGTGTTGTGGTCCTAGTTTATTCTTAGGTGATTCTAAGCAACATGAACCTGTAAGTTTCGAATACGATATCCAATTTTTGCCAGCACGTCCAGTTTTCGAGAACCATTGTACCATAGGAAAATCTGTTCTTGTGCTGGAAAATCCAATTCGACTCCAATCATTGGGGTAGATGTACCTTGTAACGTTGCATTCAGCTAGTAATTGTGGCGGCTATATCAATTTCAGTTAAGTACCTGAATCACAAGATATCTAGCAACTCAAAGTGAATCAGCCACAGCAGAAAGTCGGGTGAAATTTTCCCACCATCAAGCAAATGATTTTTTTTTTGACAACGATGTATGCAATGGTAATCTTATATTTGCAATTATTCCTCTTCAGCTTTTCTTTACTGTTACAGTGCCTTGATCTGTGTTGGCAAGCAATGAAGCACCACAACTTTATGAATGCATTAGATTCTTTCTGCTACATCTGTGGGTTCTTTACACCCGAAAGCCTGAAGAGACCAGTTACATGGAATGTTAAAAGTGCATATTAACATTACTTCAAATGTCCTGATGGTAACCAAGACAAGAAGTGGGCACCCCATACTGCATGCAAGCTTGGTGTAAACCACATGAAACGGCCATCAGGTATGCCTTTCGCTATACCAATAGTTTGGCACGAACCAGATGATCACTGTCCTGACTGCTACTTTTGCCTCACTAACACCAAAGGGAATTCAGCGAAAACTCGGCCCCAGATCAGGTATCCTTACGTACCTTCTTTAAGGCAAGCACCCCATGGCCTTGAGCTTCCACTTCCGGATGCTCCATTAAGGTGAATCAGAATCTTGTTGCTTGGATGCCAAATGACCTCTTCTGTCAGGTAGAGCTGCATGACATTACAAAAGAACTTAACTCCCCCAAGGAGAAAAACTATTTCCTTGGATCTCAGCTCAAGCAATGGAACATGCTACAAGGTGGAGTTTATATCACCACCTTGCATCGTAGACATGAAACGCTCTCAGTGTACTTCAAGATGGATGACATGCTTGGTTACTGTTATGATGCTGTATCGTTAATGGACGTGTCGTCCTTATCAAAAAGGAAAATGGCGGTTATTTATAGATTCTGGGAGGAATGCACAGAAGGCAGTCCATCTCTGTAATGGAAATGAGCTTCCTTCTGTTCCAGTTGTGCATGCTCATGGAAGTTATGAAACTGTGAGTAGTCTATTGACTGCTACTGGGTACAAAATACATAAGTAGAGCATCTGTGGGGACCTGAAAGTGATCTGCTTGCTTCTAGGACTTTAGTCAGGTTAAACAAAGCACATGTGTTTTCTTTGTTCATGGGACAGCAGGGCAGACACTAAGCATTACACACAAAAGGAATGCCCAGTGTGACCGAAAGATATGACTGGAGAGTTCAGTTGTCTTAACGAGCCTCTTGTTGACCATGAGAAGGTATTCTTGTCCGCACTTCATTTGAAACTTTAATAAAGAACTTTGTGAAGGCCATGGGACAAGATGGTGCTGGCTTCCACTTCTTCCTAACGAAGTTCCAAGGCACTGTATCTGAGGCCAAAGTAAAAGCAGGTTTTTTCAATAGTCCCTCAAATTCATCTTATACTCAACGATCAGGATTTTGTAAAGAGCTTAACTGAGCTGGACTTTACAGGGAGAGAGTAATTGCTCTTACAAATGCAAAATACAGAGGCACTTCTAATGTGCAAAGGTCATGTAAATATATATATATATATATATATATATATATATATATATATATATATATATATACAAATATATATATATATATATATATATATATATATATATATATATATATATATATATATATATATATATATATATATATATATATACATACAGTATATATGGCGCTCACCATCCACTCACTCAATGTATTGCTGCTCTCGGGTGTCTGCCCTTTCCTCTCTTCTATCCTTCTTTCCTTCCATCCTTTCCTGTCTTTTTATCCTTCATTCTTTCCTTGTCCTTCTGCCTACAGGTGACTTTACACTCTCTCTTCTGTCTTGCTTTCCTTCTTTCTTTCCTTTTCCTTCTGCCTGTGGGTGACTGAACACTGAGTGACGAGCCAAATGGTTTCCTGTATACCAGGAAAACATTCACTACGCTGGTTGGTAACCATATAACCAAATTTTGGCACCTGGTGGTTTAGTGGGTAATTATTGCGCTCCAGTCGGATTTAGCCGGTGAAGGTTTATCTCCAAGGGGTAGTTGGAGTTTATTGCTCACGTAATGCCACTCAGGGATGAGTGAAGCTGGTCACTCTCATCTTAAATGTCGAGACCAACTGCCTAGCCCCTCTTGGGGCAAAGTAGGATTGGATGATGGATGGATGGATGGATATAAGTGTATGTATATATATATATATATATATATATATATATATATATATATATATATAGATAGATAGATAGATAGATGGATCTCTCTCTCTCTCTCTCTCTCTCTCTCTCTCTCTCTCTCTCTATATATATATATATATATATATATATATATATATATATATATATATATATATATATTTATTTATTTATTTATTAAGCCAAGTTTGTTCATGATGGGAAAGAAAAGCATTAGCATATGAAGGACCCAGTGGTGACCCCATCGCCACTTCATCTGTTTGAGTAAAAAGTTTTCCATTAAATGTAAACAGGGATTAGTGGAGATAGCAACCCACCAATCCCTGTTTACATTTAATGGAAAACTATATATATATATATATATATATATATATATATATATATATATATATATATATATATATATATATATATATATATATATATATATGTTTGCGCTTGGTGTATGATATATATTTAAGACTAAGTCTATTATTTTGTAACAATATGTAGACTTATTGACATTTACTTGACAAATTTGCATGTTTCATGGAATTTTCCCTCACTTATGATGTAGTACGTAAAGGTTACATGGCAGCCAAATTCGAGGGTCAGTTTAGAAATTGGGGGTAACGAATTGGTTAGAAACAGGTGAGAATAAGTCAGAATCATTTTGGCCGTTGACTAGTGTGTTATCTTAATCTAAAATGGAACACATCCAATCCATTTCTCCTTTCTCTGAAATCTACATCCTAGGAGATTTCAATGTTCACCATCACCTGTGGCTCTCCTCTCCTTTCACCGATCACCTGGTGAGCAAGCTACATCTTTTCTATCCTCAGTGACCTAGAGAAGCTTGTTCAGCACCCTGTCTGTATCCCTGACTGCCTTGGAGAGAGATCCAACATACTTGAACTCTTCCTAACAACTAATTCTTCTGCTTATGTGGTATATCTTTCCTCTCCATTGGGTTCCTCTGATCACAACGTTATCAACTTAACCTGTCCTATCACTCCAGTGTGGCCTGTAGACCCTCCAAAGAAAAGTCGGTTGTGGCACTTTGGAGCTGCTGATTGTGTAGCCCTCTGGCAGTACTTTGATTTTCCGTGGAATGATTATTGCTTCCGTGGTCGAGACCCATCGGAGTGTGCCATGTGCATTACGGACGTTATTCTCTTCGGCATGGAAGCATACCTTTCTTATATCCTTTGACCAATGCAAAAAAGAAAAAAAAAAGACATTTTAATCACGCATGTTCTAATGCTGTCCACAAGAAGGAGAAGGCTTTCAAAAGGTATTGGAGTCAACTCACCCCTGAATCTCCTCTTTCTTTTGTTTCTGCCCAGAATCATGCTGAGTCTGCTCTTCACTCTGCTAAAAAAAAAAAAAAAAAAAAAAAAAATCATCTGTACTAAATGTTCTGAACTCTATAACCTGGACTCTTCCCACTCCTTACCTTGCCAAAAACCTTTCTAACAATTTTACCTCATCTTCCTTCCCT
The DNA here is from genome assembly GCF_032717465.1 of Coenobita brevimanus. Taxonomy (NCBI): domain Eukaryota; kingdom Metazoa; phylum Arthropoda; class Malacostraca; order Decapoda; family Coenobitidae; genus Coenobita; species Coenobita brevimanus. The sequence continues at coordinate 12,175,483 of NC_136993.1, read as the reverse complement.
CCTCTTTTCCATTCTGGTGGCTCTGTAGCTATTTTTTCTACTGATAAAGCAGAACTCTTCACTCAGACATTCTCCTCCCATTCCACCTTAGACGATTCCAGAGCTGTCCCTCCATCTCTTCCCCCCTTTAACCATCGCATTACTGACATTATAATTTCTTCAGTAATTGATGTATTTTCTCCCATCACTGGCCTCAGCACTAACAAGGCATATGGGGCTGATGGGGGCCTTCCTGTTGTCCTCGAGAACTTTTCTGCCATCACTGGCCTCAGTACTAACAAGGCATATGGGGATGATGGGGGCCCTCCTGTTGTTCTCAAGAACCGTGTTTCTGCGCATACACCCTGCCTAGGTAAACTCTGTTTGCCTTTGTCTGTCAACTTGCACTTTTCCTTCTTGATGGAAGTTTTCCCTCATTCAGCCTGTCCCAAAGTGGGGTGACCATTCCCAGCCCTCTAACTCTCGCCCAGTTGCTTTAACATCCTGTAATTCAAAAGTTTTCTAGTCTATTCTTAACAAAAAAAATTTAAGCATCTTTCCCATTACAACCTTCTTTCCGATCGTCTGTGTGGGTTCCGCCAGGACGTTCCACTGGTGATCATCTCACCTACCTTTCAGACTCTGGTCATCCTCCTTTCGGGACTATGGCGAAAACTTTGCCGTTGTACTTGACATCTCAAAGGTTTTCGATCAAGTCTGGCATAAATCTTTAATTTTCAAACTATTTTACAGTTTCCATCCTTCTATCTATGTCTTCATCTCCTGCATCCTTTCTGGTCGTTCTATAGCTGCCGCTGTAGATATCTACCGTTCTTCTCCTCGAGCTATCAATAGCGGTGTTGTTCAGGCCTGTGTCCTATCTCCAAATCTCCTCTTTTAGTCATTAATGACCTAAGCTGCTCATATAACCATATCCACTCATACACTGATGACTCCACCCTTCACCTTTCTATTCGCTTCCTGCAGCTTCCATCTCAGCAGTTACTTCATCTAACAAGGGATGAGGCTATGGCACACCTGATGTTTGACTCGGCTCAAATCTCCGATTGGGGTAAAAATAACATTGCTGTTTGTGATGCATCCAAAACTCAGTTTTTACATCTATCAACCCACCAAAATCTTCCACAGGAATACCCTCTAATTCTTAACAGTATCCAGCTCAATCCTGCATCATCTTTAAACGTACGTTGGGTTTCATTCTCTCGCGATTCATCTTGGAAAGAACATATTACCTCTCTTGTAAAATCTAGGTATGCTAAGCTGACTCCGTGCCCTCTTTACCCCTGCTCAGTTGTTGACTTCATACATGGGTTTCTTCGCCCTGATGTAGAGTACAACTCCCATGTGTTGGGAGGCTTCCCACACTCAACTCTTCTCAACAGGTGGAGTCTAAGGCTTTATGTCTCATTATCTCTCCTCCTTTCACTGGCTCCCTTCAACCTCTGTCTTTTTGTCGCAATGTTGTATCTTTATCTCTTTTCAGTCGCTACATCAATGGTCACTGCTCCTCTGAACTGTCTGCTTCCACCCCTCCACCACTGCTGCGGGCACATAACACTCTTGTAGCAACAAACTCTCATCCCTTTTCCGTCCAACTCTCTAATGCAGTCTTCCATACAGTATATGCAACAGGTCAGCTCTGGAACTGTCTCCCTCTGTCTGTATTTCCTACTTCCTATGATCTCCAGTCTTTCAGACGCAGTGTGTTCAGGCATGTCAGAATGAATGGATCTTGAATTTGGCTCTCTGTTGTCCTTTGGCTCCTTCTTTCTTGCATAAAATTAAGAAAGTAAACATCGAGCAGAGATTAGAACAAGAGCACAGGAAAAACACAGGAAATGCCAGAGAGTGTTATAGGAAGGTGGGGGATGAAGAGATCGCAGATGAACAAGAAAGTGAAGTATAAATATAAATGAAAACATGCGAAAGCAGAAGGAGAAGGTCTAATGGATGATGGGTAGAAATGTAAGATAATTTGTGAAAATACTTAGCATGTCGAGATGAACTGACTGCTGTCTTACCCTCCGTTGATGAAAAAAGGATCTTTTGTGAGGCGTGGGGGTGAAAGGAAGTAGTCACGAGGGAGACAGTATGTGAGTCTACTGTATGTTTGGCATCAGTGATTCATGACAGGAAGCAATCAAGGGGAAGAGAATGCGAGAGTTTATCATTGTGATTATTATCAATGACTTAAACAACGGGCTAGACAGTGCTCCATGAAGCTCTTTATATAAAGAAAAATTAGGGTGACAGAGTTAGAAGGAACTTGTAGATTATCCAGAGGGGACGAATAAAGCCGTGTCCAATAGACGTAGCCATTCTGCTAAGGGAGGCAGACAGTCACCACCATGGGCTACGTGAAACTGGCGAGTAGAAGTGACTGCTTTAGGGGGGACTTGCGCAAGAGAATGCAAGGTAAAAACATGCTCAAGCCTAATGTAAACGCGCCAATAGACTTCTGACCTAGGTCCAGCAATATTTTTTTGGCCATATTTGTCCCTGGCAGTGGAGTAAAGAAGATAGACTCAGTGATAGCCCGTACAGTAAGTAAGTGAATATTATATGCTCAACAAGTGAGTTCTTAAGCTACGTAACTGAGTTGCATCTGAAAAACTTGTACTTAAGTGTAATTAATGAGTCGTAAGTAATTGACTATCGTGTTTAGTAGGTTTTGCCTTTGTTCGAGTTAAGACTCCATGTATTAAGTAATTTGTTATGTACAGAATGCACAGTGAGGTTGGATGGTGAGGATATGGAGAATGTGAGTGCATTCTAGTACTTCGGTAGTGTGATGAGTAAGGATGGAACTTTGGGGGATGAACTGCGTGAAAGGGTACAGCAGGGAAGGAAGGTTGTTGGTTCACTGAAAGCAGTGATGAAAAATAGGGAGGTGAGTGTGGAAGTTAAGAAGTCACTGCATGATAGTATTGTGATCCCTACCCTGACGTATGGAAGCGAGGCGTGGACCTTGCAAGAGGGGAACAAGTCAAGAGTGAGAGCAGTGGAAATGAGTTACTTGAGAGGAGCATGTGGAGTGACATGGAGGGACAGGTTGACGAATGAAGAAGTGAAGGAACGTTGTGGGGTGGATGTGGATCTAGTTGAGAAGATTAGGAGAAATACACTGAGGTGGTTTGGACGTGTGGAGAGAATGGAGAATGAAAGACTGACTAAGAGGGTGTATGTAGGTGAGGTGGAGGGAGGGAGAGGGAGGGGTAGACCGTGGATGAGGTGGAGGGATGGAGTTGAGAGGTATGTGAGGAAGGGGGGGGGGTTAGTTGGGGGAGGGTAGTCAAATGGTGGGTGACAGAGCGACTTGGAGGCGTTTTGTCTGCAGCCACCATTTGCGGGATTAGGGCGTCGGGCTATAGATAGATAGATAGATAGTCGTTGAGGTAAGTACCGTAACTGTTTTGTGTAATCGTTTGATGAAAGTGTAAATATTCTGTATAAAATTGTTAATGGTAAAGAAGAAAGTTGTCTCTGTGTTTTGGAATCTGGATTTGATTACGTATCTCCTGATACAAAAGGATAATTCTCTTCTTCTGAGCTAAAATCACTACCGTATTCGCTAAATTCCGTAGAATGGGATTTAGAATCCCAGGTGTGTTACTGCAATTTGTTCATTTTTTTCCTCAGAATGTCTACCTCAGCCTGTAACATACCACTTGTTGCGTCTATTCTGTATAATTCCTTTTCCAGTTCCTAATGTTCTTCCTTTTGTTTGTACAGTTCCTTATTTCATCCAATTCCAGTTTGAAATTTTCCTCCAGTTTATTCAGTTTCTCTGCTAATTTATTAAAAGTAACCAGATCCACCAGGACTGTGTAGTCATCATTTTGTTTTTTACTGTATCCCTTCCTCTTACCTAGTTGCACTTGTTGAAATACGCATCTTACCGAAATATACTCTCTACTTACAGTTTAGCACCTCCGTTACATCAGTGTTGAAATTTACCTGGCGCTCGTCTGTTTACCCGACTCAGCGCCTGTAGTCTGATAACTCCGCAAATTCCTTAGGACTTGAGATACTTTCTTTGGACAGCACTTTTTCCCTTCTGCTTGATCTACAATCGTCTATAATTTAATTTGGTATCGAACTTGACTCATTTTTAGATACACTTAGGTATTTCATGCAGCTAAGCAGAGCTCAGAGCGCCGTGACACACGTCTACTCTGTCCCGTGTTCCACTCGTGTAAGTGTGTGTGTGTGTGTGTGTGTGTGTGTGTGTGTGTGTGTGTGTGTGTGTGTGTGTGTGTGCTGTAACTCCGTCTAAGCTGTTTGAGGGATCTGAATGAAACTTCCCATGTGAGTTCGTTTGTTTACTGAGAAGGTCTTCCACTACAAACAATTTTCCATCCTTGATATATAGGGGGTTTAACCCTCTCTCAAAAAAAAGAAAAGAAAAAGAAATAGTGATACGAGGGGAGATATGGCTTTCATACCTTAGTACATGTTGTGCAATGGACTCTCCTCTGTAATGCGATATATGGAGAGTGTGATTCCCCAGTGATTCTTATAGGTCGTCAGCCATCCCGCCCTCCCCAAAATAAAAGCGATCAGAAAAATGCAAAAATGTGCACATGGATTTCAACGATATCAGCAGACATTTTGCAGGATTGGGTATGCAGTTTCCATGGTTCTTCATTTACACAGGAAGAAACTGCACATCTGCTTTATTATTATTATCATTATCACCATCACTGTCATCAGCGTTACAAATTTCACCATTATCATTGGTAGTCTTATCATTATTACCATTATTATAATCATTGATATCATCCCTACCCAAATCCATATCCCCACTCTTGTATACTAAGCAGATAAGTGCCAGAAGCAGGAAGACACACACACACACACACACACACACACACACACACACACACACACACACACACACACACACACACACACACACAAACGCTAAGAACTATCATCCCACTTCCCATCAACATGAACCACATCTCCATTCGGTCGCTATCCAAGGCTGGGAAATGTGTGGCTACAATCCACAGTTGAGAACATAAGGCTTCCTTCGCTTATTGACTGAAAGAGGTTTATTAAGTCGATGATCCTTTTTTTTTTTTGGAAATGCCTAATTTCCCGTTGGAACACGACCCGCAACACGTGAATTTGCATTTAGTCTCCCATTATCACTGCTTGGTGAACGGTGATAAGGAAGAATTAAACGTTTTCCAGCCTCACTTATGGAAAAACAATGGGGAGTAGGAGGAGGGGGATGCGGCTTTAATATTGTGCATCTCGGTAATAACTTCACTCGTGCTCCTCTATCTTTCGCCACTTCTGCAGTAAGTTCTGTCTGTCTCTCTCCCTATTATTGTCAGACAACTCAATCCCGTATCGGATGGCTACAGACAAATCGCATCCACTCTGTCATTTGGTTGCCTTTCCAACGATTCACACACACCCTTCAACAAATATCTCTCCACCCCATCCCCCCACCTCTCCTTTTTCTACCTTTTCCCTCCAGTTCACATGCATTTTTTCTAGCCAGTCTCTCATTCTCTATCCTCTACCAAAAATTGCAATACTTATTATCTTCATAATAAACAGAATTCCGAGAGGTTGGTATAATTTCTTCCATTTCAGTAACTGGCAGCGCTGTGATTACAAAATCCTTTTGTAACTTCTGTTGTTTCCTCGTCGTCTTAACTTTTCTCACAGATTCACTTACCAAAAAAAAAAAAAAATGATTGGCCCAGTACTGATTGTCCAGACACTGATGAGACACCCGATGTTCCTCCCGTATCTGCTCTGACTCTCCTTTAGTTACATTCTTTATTGTCGATTTGTTTTCACTTGAACGAACTGAGCCGCTTCCGCATCTTAAACACTGAAGTTGCGATTGCTTGAATTTTGACGGGATATTGTTATAGTATAAGGCAGGTATGAGTTTCCGTGGCCACTAATCAAAGCAACCCTTTATTTTAAATAATCATGGTCATCAACTGAGGTTAATGGTGATACGGCCCTTAGCCAAGTTAAAACAAACTTGATTTAACAAATTACGAAACTTACGATTAACTTACAGTCGTAGCAAAGATTTCTATTAGCAGGATGGACAAGGAAAGCACTGGGGTACGATCAGAATATCCAGGATCCAACCTTACCTTCATCCACTGTCAAAAATATGATTTCTCTTAGAAGGATGGCCAGTGAAAGCTTTAGAGCTTGACCTGAATATCTAGGTCTGTGATTCACATACAAACTCACTATGAATGCCCTGTCGAAATTATGCTTTCTATTAGCAGGAAGGACAAGGAAAGTCTCACAGCCGGACCATAATATCCAGAACGTTGAATCACGAGGAAACTTTCTATAAATTACCAGTAACAGTGATTTTTATTAGCAGTGAGAACTAGGGAAGGCTAATATAATATCTACACGTATCTTTTGTTCTTACGAACAAAACTTGTGCTGGGGAGGGATGTCTTCACATAGCACCACCACTATGAGAGGAAGGTGGAGCTAAGCGGTTAAGCAAATTCCGTCATTCTTTTCCCCGTTTCACCGAAAGGAGAATGATAGACTGCAGAAGAAGGGCAGTTTCGGGTTACATGCGGACAAGTTCACCTAGAGATGATTCTAGGGTTGCTCCTACTAACTACTACACCTTTTATTGCTCTAACTTGTCATAAAATTACCATCTCCATCATCAGTGCTGAGTTGCATCAGTAGATTTATACTAGAATGTGACATCAGTCACGAATCAGTATTATGAAAAGGATGTAGAGCCGCACCCTTGTCTTATGCCATTTATGTATGTGAAATGAACTGGTATGGACGAAAATCTAGACCAAGTTAAGGTGGAAATAGTTTACTAAATTGTACAACAAAATTATTTTGTATGTATAATTATTGTTTGGTAGGCATTATAGGGAGTTATGAAGTAGAGAATAATCCTCTGGCACCTGTTCAGCAAATATTGCCATTTATGTATGCACTGTCTGTGTTTATTAAAACCAGTTATAGACTCTGGTAAATGTCAAAAAAGAAAAAAATGATCGAGAACTTTTGGGAAATTGTTGATATCCCCTTCAGTTCGAAAAATATATCCTTAGATGAATGAAACAGCCTATCAGCAGGACACAGACGGCTGTCACATTATGAGAGGGGTGGATGGAGATGTTAATTCCTATTCGTCATCTGAACCCCAAACGTAGTATTTCCTCGAAAAAAACAGATAACATTATTCTGAACTAGTTTAATATACGCATACAAAGAATACGGATTTTGATTATGGTAATTTCTGTGTGTTGGTGAATTCTCATTATTAACTATGACTCTCCTGTACTTTACCTGAACAAAGAATTCGAATATTTATACACCTTAATCACTGAGAGAGGTACATTACATACATTATCCGCTAACAGAGAATACAGATAACTGATATGCTAACTTCTTTTTCTCAATATTTCCTTTTACTAATTACTGCTGCTTATGAGACAGGTATCCTGGAGTGTACTCCGAAATGTTGCAATAGTCAATAGACAAACCACTTGTTTCAGTTCCATTCTGCATAACTGTTTTTTGCATTAGGTTACTCTCCATCATGTGGTTCCATAAATCCTGGCCCCCGTGCTTCGGCCGAGAGCATAATCCATGGTTGCAGTGCGTTATAGGTCTTCTCTTTCTGGGTTTGTTGTCAATACTTCCATCATTCTTCCACCGTTTTATCCATCTACAGACTGTCGTGACACTTGTACCATTCTCCTGTGCAATAGTACGCGCTGATACTCCACTCTCCCACATCCACACAAACCTTCTCCGCTCCGATAGCGTTGTTCTCCTGTAAAACTGAAGTCGCTCCATTCGGCCGTACGTCTTCTCCTCTCCAACCCGTTCGTGCCTAGAACTGACGTATGAACTTGGAATGTAAAGCGACGTAAAGCAACACTGATAGTTCTGAATGATAAAACTAAGGCTACGAGCGTGGATTGTATAATGAAAGTTATGGAAACAGTTAACGACCTGAAGTGGGAAGCAACAGTTTGCAACCTGGATGGGAAAGCAACAGTTAGGGACCTGGATTGTGAAGCGACAGTTAGGGACCTAGATTGTAGAGTGACAGTTATGGGCCTGGATTGCAAAGCGACAGTTAGGGACCTGGATTGTACAGTGACAGGGACATGGAATATAAACCGGTAGTTAGGGACCTGGATTGTAAAGCGACAGTTTAGGACCTGGATTGTAAAGCAACAGTTAGGGATGTGCATGGTAAAGCATTAGTTATGCAATGCGATTTTAGCGAGATATTTATGAACCTGGCTTTTAAAGCAACAGCTAGCGACATGGACAATAAAGCGCATTTTTTTGACCTGTATTATAATGCGACAGTTAGGGACCTAGATTAGAAGGCGACAGCCAGCGACATGGACTGTAAAACGGAGTTATTGATGTATTTTAAAGTGACAGTTTGGAACCTGGAATGTAATGCAACGATTAGGACAGTGATAATTAGGCGACGGTAAGGAACCTATACGATAAAGCGATGGCTGAAGAATGCTTGGCTGGCATCCTAGTCATTCATATTGCAGGTGGGATGTCTTTTCTTGAAGAACGTTAAAACAGTAATATAACTATGTATATATATGATGGCATTGTGTGAAAGGAAGAAGAAAGGGTGCGAAGTGGAGAAGTGGGAGGGTGTGAAATGTGTAAGATCGGGAATGAATGGAAGATGTAAAGAAGGAGTTGCTTTGTTGATGATTGAGGTGTAGCAGAGTGGAATGAGAGACTACAAATGTGTCAGCTCGAGGTGAATCTATGTCAAGTTCAAGTTTTAGAAGGTGAAAGTGGCAGTGATAGTTTTGTATGCACCGTGTGAGGACAGGAGTGAGAGAAAGACAGGTTTTGGGATGAGCTGGGTGAAGTAGTGGGAGAAATGCCCAGGAGCTATAAAGTGATTGTGATGGGGGATATGAACGGAAGAGTAGGCATTGGTCCTGAGGATGACATAATGGGTCGTTATGGAGTACCAGGAGAATATGATAATGGGAATCGACTAAAGGATATGTGTCAGGAGAGGAGGTTGTGCATTTGTAATTCGTATTTCAAACATAAAGATACACATAAATATACATGCTATAGAGGAAACAGGGATCGTGTTGAAAGAAGCCTGATTGATTACGTGCTCATAGAGAGGTCGATGATGGGAATGGTTACTGATATGAGGGCTGTGAGAGGACGATGTGGAGGTCTGTCAGATCATATGATCGTGGTATGCAAGATCAAGCTGAGAGGAGTAAGGTGGATCAAGAGAGAGAGGAGCAGTCAGGGAGAAAGACTGAAAGTTTAGAAGCTGTGGATCAAAGAAAAGGCAGATGATTACAGGACCAAAGTAGAGGACGAGTTAGAATCAGTAAACTGGAATGAATTGGATCTGGTTAAGACAGCAGTGGAGGAAAAGAGGAAGAAGTGGCTACAGTGGTTACAGGATAGGGGTTCAGTTGAAATATGAACTATGTATATCGAGAGCAAGAAGCATGTAAAGAGACTAGTGAAGAGGAAAAAGAAGGAGGTAAATGATGATCTGGAAAGAAAAATGAATGCAAACTACTCTGAAAATAGGAAGTTATTCTGGAAAGAGCTGCGGAAATGTAGAAGTGAAAGCAGAAAGAAATGTGATGGTGTGAAGGATGCAGGTGGTAAGTTAATAACCCATGGAGATGAAGTAAGGACCAGATGGAAAGAATATTTTGAAAGCCTGATGAATGGGAATAGAGAAAGCAGTGCGGCTGTAAACATGATTGGTTTGGGGGGTCTGATGTGAAGAAATGCAGTGCCAGGAGACGTGGCACTCGCACAGGTGAAGAGCGCTGTGAAACGGCTGAAAAATGGGAAAGTAGCTGGGGTTGACGAGGTATATACAGAGATGCCTAAGTGTAGTGGAGAGAGTGGAATGATGTGCTTGTTGGAGATATGTAAGAAGGCATGGATGAGTGAAACTGTGCCTGCAGAGTGGAAAAAGGCAGTGATTGTACCCCTGAACAAAAATAAAGGTGAGGAAATTGAGTCCCAGAATTATCGTGGCATAAGTTTATTGAGTGTGGTAGGGAAAGTATATGGAAAAATGATTATAAAGTAAGAGAGATATCAGAAGTCCTAGTGAGTGATGAACAAGGTGGCTTTAGGAGTGGCAGAGGATGTGTGGATCAAGTATTTGCAGTGAGACTAATAGCAGTGAAGGCTTGTGAGAAGGACAATAAGGTGTTTATAGCATTCATGGCTCTGGAAAAAGCATACGACAAAGCAGACAGAGAGGGATTGTGGAAAGTTTTGTGCATGTATATATATATTTTTTTATGCGAGGAAGAAGGGACTAAAGGCAGCGAGCCCGTAAAAACTGTTCCTACCAAGAGAAAAACAAAATACAAGAGAGAGCCAAATTCAAGATCCTATCATTTCGAGATGCCTGGACACACTGCGTTTGAAAGACTGGAGATCATAGGAAGCAGGAAAAACAGACAGAGGGAGAGGGTTCCAGAGTTGACCTGTTGCAAAAATGAAGGACTGGAAGTAATGGTTAACTCTTGTATTAGAGAGTTAGACAGAAAAGGGTGAGAGTTTGCTGCTAGACGGATACTACGCGCCCGTCGTAGAGGTGGAGGAATGCATGCAGACAGTTCAGAGGAGCAGTGACCACTGACGTAACGATAGAAAAGAGTGTAGATGGTAAGCTGCTAGGTGCTGTCAAGAGTTTCTATGATGGTAGTGAAGCATGTGTAGGGGTTAATGGGCATCTCAGTGAATAGTTCACGATCGGTGTGGGCGTGTGACAAGGTTGTGTGATGTCCCCATGGTTGTTCAATATATATATATATATATATATATATATATATATATATATATATATATATATATATATATATATATATATATATATATATATATATATATATATATATATATATATATATATATATATATATATATATATATATATATATGGATGGGGTGATGAGAGAAATAAAAACACGAGTAATGGAGAGAGGGATGGCGTTGGTAATGAATGGTGATAGATGGAATATCTGAAATTTGTTGTATGCTGATTATGCAGTACTGCTTGCAAGTACCGGACAAGAACTTGGTAGGCTAGTGCAGAGTTCTGTTGATGTCTGTGAGTGTCGTGCCTTGAGAATAAATGTAGAGAAGAGTAAAGTGATGGTTACTGAGAGACAAGGTGACTCCCAGTGTGATGTCACAGTGAATGAAGAGAGATTGGAATTGGTGAGAGTGTTCAAATACCTGGGTACAGTGACAGAAAACAGAGGAAAATGTGCAAAAGAAGTGGAAAGTAGAGTTACACAAGGAAGGAAAGTAGCTGCTGCAATGAAGGCCTTGATAAGAAACAGAGGCTTGAGTGTTGCAGCTGCACGAGACTTACACGAAGGATTGTTAGTGCCAATTTTAACATATGGATGTGAGACTATGATGTGGCATGAAAATATAAAGTCAAGAGCAAGAGCAATGGAGATGGGACTGCTGAGGAATGTATGCTGAGTACAGGGAGTGTATAGGATACGAAATAATGCGATTCGTGTAAGATGTGGAGTGAGTAAGTCTGTGGACACCAGAATCGAAGTGAGTGTACTGAGATGGTATGGCCATGTGCAGAGAATGGATAACAATAGAGTGGTGAAAAAGGTATCTCTGAACGATTCGAAGAGGGAAGAGGCGAGGTAGCCCAAGGAGAACGTGGAGGGATGTGGTGGATGAGTCTGTGAGGAAGAGAGGTTTGGAAGTTGGTGAGGCTAGGAAGTTGGTGAGGCTGGGGGTCTGACAAGAGATCGAGCTGGCCGGATGAATATTGTGAGGAGAAGAGCATGATTAGGGATTTGGCACCACTTTTTAAAGTGACAGCGTCTGGACTGACTCTATCGGATACGCTTAAGTGGACCTACCGAACTTGGTGAATGTTTTGGGAGTATCAAGTAAAGCCAGATTCGGGGGCTTTAATGGTGTGTGAATGAAGGCGTGGCCAATTGAACTGGGCAAGTTTGGCCTCTCAGATCGTTGCTACTCCTCACTCTGCCCTAGGGTGAGAAAGGAGGTCCGGATGATGATGATGATGATGATGATATATAACTTACAGTGCAAGAAAGGGAGGGTTCTTGCTACCCAGTACCAACCATTTTAGACGCTTACACGGCAAACAGGGAAGGCTTTGGTAAGAATCTTTTCTCCTATCTCCAAGTGAATGAATAAGGATATGTATAAAAGGTGTGAATTTTTCTGTTTTCTGACAATGGACTTTCACTGAACAGTTATATGATTAAATCTTCAGTTTGTTGGTACTGAGTGAGACCACACTCCACTCTCATAATGACCATGCCCTAAGACGAGAGTAACTATACGTCTCTTATATATGTTTAGGAGAGAATGTTTCTGTTCCAATCATTTCCATTTTTTTTTTTTTTTTTTTTTTTGCGTCGATGGAAATGGACTTTTGATTTTATTTCCGATGAAGAATGATCGATGGACTATAATTTTTTAATCATGTTTTTTTTTTCTCTTTTTTGTAACAATGAAAGGTCTCTTAACAAGACAAACAACATTCTGCTATCTGCACCATTCACCGCACAACACAGTTCAAAACGTTTTTCTGTCCTTGGACACACCCATCACACACACCCCAGATGCACATTAAACGCACCTCAATCACACCGCAGACATTCCCCAGAGGCATACTAAATGCACCTCAGCCTCACCCCAGACACACCCCATATTCACATTGAAACACCTCAAGCACACCCCAGACACACCCCAGACGCACACTAGACGTACCTCAGCCACTCCCCAGACACGTCCCAGACGCACACTAAACCCACCTCATCCATACCCTAGTCATACCCCCAGATGCACACTCCAAATGGACACTAAATGCACTTATGCACACCCCAGATGCATACTAAACACACTCATCTACACCCCAGGTGCACACTTAATGTACTGATCCACACCCCAGATGCACGCTAAATGCACTTATCCACACCCCAGATGCAGACTGAACGCACTTTGCCACACCTCTGGCGCTCATCCGGCACGCCATCCTTCGTCACAAATTCCATAAGTATGGCGTTCTTGAAACTACAGTTGCAACTTGCCAGATTTCATCTTTCCAAAGTATACATTGATTCAGTGAGTGAGTGAGTGGGTGACTAACTTGGGACAGTAATTGCATTTAGCCACCGTTATAGATGTGACAGTTCTAATAATTACTACCTTTACATATGCCGTAAATAGTGTTGCATAATAATCTGTGATTATTATGAACGTTGTAGTTGTAGTGGTAAATCCAGGCCCCTTCACCCTCTCATAACACACACTGAAATCCAAGCTACGCATCTCATGTTATTCTGTCCTTCCGTATCCCGGCAAAATTGCGATTTTTATGACTCTACCTAGTACTCCATCAGCCTCATTCTCTGCGAGGAGAGTCTCTTTTGCACTGGTTAGCAAATCCAACTAGAAACAAAGAGCACGAGTTCAATTGTCGAACCTGTTAAACTGTCAGACGTAGTGTGCTTTCCCTTGTGCCTGTTACCCCATCATTATATTTGTTTACTCGATATAATACTGATTGTTATGGTAAGTGATCTGGGGGAATATAAGGACTCTGCAAAATATAGCCGTCTGCCCTAGTACCCTCGGCCAATCGATAGGCATTTATATTAATTTCTCCGTTCATACCCTGTTTCTGTTACCACTCCGTGATTCTGCTTATTTTATTATCTTCTCTGTGAAAGACGTGAATTGCCTAGAACACATGTGCTTCTTAATCTCTTCAGCCAGCTTATCTTTATCGTGAATATTTCTACTTGCAGTTTTTTTTTTTTTTTTCACTTAAGGTGAGATTTTCCAACAGGAGGGATTAGACAGCCTTCATTATGCATGAGGACATCTAGAGTTCAGTATAATCATCTAATAACAAAATGGATTTTTAAAAAGACGTCATTGTAGTTAAGGATTAAGAGCATTGACCATGATCCCTACATTCTTCTGCTACCATATACAGGATGCTCAGTTCTCTATTATTCTTATAAATCATCTGATTCCTACATAAGTCAGCAACTAACTTGTAGGTTTATATATATATATATATATATATATATATATATATATATATATATATATATATATATATATATATATATATATATATATATATATATATATATATAAACTGATGGTTCCATTTGCTATTATTAATATAATATTACTTCCTTTCACATCTCAGTCAAAGTTTCCGATAAAATCCTGTATGAAAAGGGCGTATATGGCAATTTTTAAACTCAAACATAGGGCAATCAGTTGTGCATAAATTAACACTTCCAAGTCGCAAAATAAATAAATAAATAAATAAAAGGGAATGAAATCTGGCTCGCTTCTCAGCCTTCTGTACTCATCAGCCGTGTTTGTTTCACCCCTTGTCCCATGAGAACCTTGATATAATATTGAGGTTGATGGTAGTATTCTAGAGGAAAATTAATCCATACTGATCTTTGCTTAGTTGTAAAGCATAAATTTTAGTCCTGTTGTTGTCTAACGCCTCCATTTTAACCTGCTACGAAGATATCGTCGGGAATTTCAAAGAAAGCGAATCGATTTTGTTATAAGACACAGATTGCAGTGTTCTAGGTGATCTAACACATTTTTGGCATCCGTACACTTCACTTTTACATTTTCAGTTTTTCAGCACCAGTATGCTTCAGGATAGGTTATATTTGCCAAAACCTTGGCATTTTTTGCCCACCCCCCAAAAAAAATGACAAGCTGGTTGGCGATGATTGCCAGCTGTAAGTGGACCAAGTTCATTCAACAAACGATGCGAATTTCATCACTACAAGTCATTTCTATATGGAGGTACGCCGGTGCAACATTCCACCCAAGAATAATTGCCGTGGCTTAATAATCTTCGGAGCCTTGGCAATTTGCGCGAGCATGATCACAATTTTATCACTTTTCATATATTCTGCATCTTATGACCTTTGACCCCTGACCTTGTAAGGAATGTATGAAGCACACTTGTAGTACTCATTAACATCTATTGGCATGCAACGTTTCATTCGATTCCATCCACCAACTGTGGAACTTGGGAACTTGAAATATGTGGAACGGCTCACGAAAGGTACAGCTTCTAGGTGGCGCTGCAGCGTCTGGACGTCGGTTTCGATGCTAAATGTCAATTGTTTATGAAGGTATTCCAGTGCAACATTCCACCCAAGAATCATGACCCTGGCTTAATAATTTTCCGAGCTTTAGCATTTCATGCGAACATAGTCGTGATTTTAATTATTTTCTCCATTTTTGCATTTGATGACCTCTGACCCCTGACCTGGCCAGTATAGCACATAAATGTACATAGAAATTTGTAGTACTAGTCAGTATTTATAAGTCTGCAAACTTTCATTCATTTCCATCAAGCCGCTGGGGGACTACGGGGGCATTTTTGAAAACCTGTACTGGTTGCCAGGGTCACTGAGGCCAATCTTTGCAAAGTTTCCATGCTAAAACTAGAGGAGAGAGATGAAAAATTAATGGCACACTTCAGATAGTGAATAACCTCAAGATTATGCGTACTGAAGTCAGAGCCCTCTATGCCCATTAGTAATGCTTCTACAGCTCAGAACGTGAAAATTTGAAAAACGGGTTTTCGTCCGTTGCTAGGCAACGAGTAGTTGCCTGGCAACCAAAACATGGGGGAAACAGCTAGGTAATAAATTGGTCATTGTGTCCAAGTTTGGTTGGAATCAGCTAATTCTGAAGGCTAGAAATGCCTGCCACAATTCAACAAGAAAGAATACAAGAAAGAACGAACGAAAATGCTACTAACAGTAAGGGCAACATGGAGCTGGACAAAAGTACCTAGCATGCTAACGAAAGGAATATTTATGAATAATTTACACATCGACGTGTTGACGTAGTTTGTTCTTTGTCTTTACAACTGCAGGACTATTACATTCAATGCTGCAGAGCATTTCTGAGATGGAGGCAGTTAGGTACAGTCTTTCTTCATCCTTCTCTGAATGAAAGACTTTCATGAGCATAGTAAAATCAGTTGGATATAGCAGAAACTTAGCAAAGATTTACCTCATCATAATCCTGTCCCTGCTGTAGAGACCCGTATACATATTCTTAGGAAGAGACTTTGGTGATTTGAGTAAAGGATACCGCTAGCTTCAAAACAGTACTAGGTGGAATTGCCAGAATCATGGCGAGAAAATGGTGGTTTCCAAAATGGCCGCCACCGGGGTCTTTCAAGACTACAATGGCTTACAATTTCTAATAGAAATGTAGTACCTGGAAGACTATTATGGGGTTTTCAGGCACAACCAACATGATTGCTCCTATAGGAAATCAACGTGACCTTGTGTAGTACCCAAAATCCAAGATGGCCACCATCTGGACCCTCCCCAAACAAAAAAGTTGTGTCTCTTTTGAAAGAAACATCGTGACTGGATGATTTGTATGTTAGTTATGAGATTTTCAGGCACTGCCGACACGATAGTACCTTTATGACTCCATATCACCATGTTTGATACCCAAATTCAAGATGGCCACAAATAAACAATGAAAACATAAGCACAGAAAAGTATTTATTCAAAGACATTTCTCAATCATACAGATGTCAATACCATGCGAAGCTCATTTTGACAAACATATGACTTAATCATGACTGAAACATGGCATTTTCACTTATTTTGACAAACTGACTCCTGTTTATGACAAAAAATTACACATTTGACATCCTCCTTTTTCCACAAACATTGCACTGAGCCACACTTACAAACGACTAGCATTCTTTGGGGCAATGGATTCAGGCATTTTTCAGACAGTAGTGTGTCATTGTCCTTCACTCATCTGTATTTGGTAGGGTCTGTGGCAGGGTGGGTAACATCAAGAAGGCATAGCCTTTAAAGAGTAAAATGGTCTCCTGATGTGGCCACGAATTGCGCTTGAAGTTGGTGACAGGGCTTTCAACGACTTTGGTGTTGGATCTCGCAGTTGGACTTCCACCCAGAGCTGGTCGAATGTTCGCGATTCGGGTTTGCTTTTCATGCCAGCCCACACCCGAATGAGATTCTCCCCAGCTTTCATCAAGATCTCGTCAGTGAGAGTGTCAGACTGCAAAATCAACCAAGTCATGCTCTGGATCACATGACAGAGAGGCGTGTTCGGTACCTATATTACTCACTGCATCATCTCCAGTCAATATATGTGCCTTCACGATGACTTTAGATAGTCCTACCCTCAACTTATCTTCAAGAATGTGCAGTGGTATAAGTCGCCATCATTCACCAGTGCCGAATTCTACCCACAAGTTTTGGGAGCCTTGTTTTGAAAATATTGAACATAATGAAGTAGACGTGCTACTGTGTCTGTGTCATTGGAAACTAATAGCAGCCCGCTATTTCCCGATCCACGTCCCATTCACAGTGCATCACTATGTGATCAGCGGCTTCTTCCACATCACATGTCAACATGTCAATATGTTCTGAAGTTTCAGAAGACGGTTGGGTGGATGGCCTTCCAAAGTGGAGAAACTCTGCTGACACAACACCATCATCTGTGATGCATCCACCAAACACAACATTCAACTTCACCATCTCAGGAGTTGAGACAAGATCACAAACAAGATGCTTCAGCATAGTTTTGTTGACCAACGAGGTCCACAATTTGTTCATTTGTTGGGGTATTGAGACACCTGCAGTGAGCTCAGTGAGGTCAACGGATTCCACTCCACCAGCGCAACATAGCCTTTCTCCACCCTTAACAGATGACTCTAAGTTGCTGCTGGAACTGGAACTAATAGAGTGGCCCGCTGATAGCACACAATTGATTACACTTTTGAATGTTCCAAATGAGGCCAAATATGGAAAGGAACGTATTTTCGACATGAGATCCAATATAACGGATGCATCTAAAGGCAGGAAAGTGGAACTCGTTGCCTGGTAAGCTCTTCTCCAAGTCTGCAATGAGTGCACTTTTGTCAGTTTTGAAGGAAGTTTGCCTTCAAATAGAGATGAAACAGGCAGGATATCATGGGCATAGGTAGATTCAAGTTCCATGCCTTGCTGTTTCACAATTTCGATGTCACACTGAGCCGCTACTATCACTTTTGATGCCACAGCAGAAGCTGCACTCACACCAGTGGATGGTTTGCTGTCAAGCTGAGGCTCTTCGATATAGTGGTAGAGAGTTTTTTGGGTTTTGTCAACAAACCTGTCTCTCTGGAATTCTCTTACCAGTTGATCCCCATTAACCTGCACTTGGAGCTGCCAGACGGCCAATTCATCCAATGCCAGTTGCTTAGTGATTTGATTGTGCAGTTTGATGCCAGGAGCCTTGATGATGTAAGGGTTAACCCTTTCTCGCACAAAGCGCAGGTACTTTGAAACATTTTCATTCAGCTGATGAGCTTTGCGTCCAGTAAGTTCATGATGAACCCTCTCCGTTTCACGATGATTCATGAAGTTGTTTGAGATGAGAATTTTTTGGAAAATGAGGTGCCACTTGATCACGACCCTCAGATTTTTTGTTTGGCCAACAATGCCACCAGCACTTTTTGATGCCCTGAGGATGGATTGTTCTAGCGTCATATCTGGTGCAACAGCACTGAAGTAACTTTCAACTCGATCCTTCACGACAAACTGACCATGCATGAACCGCCAAAAAACATCCGGATGAGTTGCTTCTAAGGCTTTCTTGGATTCAAGGTACAATATGCCGTAACGAGAGTAACTGATGCAGTCACTCACTCTGAAGATTGGGAGAGA
The DNA here is from genome assembly GCF_032717465.1 of Coenobita brevimanus. Classification (NCBI taxonomy): domain Eukaryota; kingdom Metazoa; phylum Arthropoda; class Malacostraca; order Decapoda; family Coenobitidae; genus Coenobita; species Coenobita brevimanus. The sequence goes on along the minus strand of NC_136993.1, from coordinate 12,156,683 downwards.
AGCTTCCACGGAAGCTATATGTTGAGGGAAATTTCTTTCTCGATCTGATGCAACTGCATGCTTGATAGTAGCAGCCATCTGTTGAAACACTTGCAGATACTGACACACCTCAGATTTTGCACAGCATTCTTCCAGAAAACACTCAAATTGTTCATGGAGAAGTTCTATGAACTTCTCCCTGGGTCTTTCCTATGCACATAGAACTCTCTGTACTTCGTGAGCACGTTCTATGAATTCGCCATTGATACTACGATCATTCTGCACCAACCACTCCCAAAATGCCTCTCATGCCAATGAGTTGAGAAGGATCATGATTCCATGGAAGGAGCGTATTTAATGACTTCCTTCGAACACTGAGTTGACGCAGACATAAAAAAAAAAAAAAAAAATGAAATAGTAATATCCAGAAAATACTGCTATGTTCCACCTGTATCGAAAAATTTAGAACTTGTCTGCTACGAATTTTGGAAGACTGCCGCCTTGAATTTTGAATATCAAATGTTGTGATATCAAATGAGTAATGGTACTATCGTGTCGGCAGTGCCTGATGACATAATTAGCATTAAAATCATCCAGTTACGAAGTTTCTTTCAAAACATACATGACTTTTTTTGTTTGGGGAGGGTCCAGATGGCGGCCATCTTGGATTTCGGGTACTATGTATGGTCATATTGATTTGCTATAGGCACCATCGTGTCGGCCGTGCCTGAAAACCCATAATAGTCTTCCAGGTACTACATTTCTATTAGGAATTGTAATAATCCTGAAAGACCCTGGTGGTGGCCATTTTGAAAATCGCCTTTTTCTATCTTTTTTTTTTTTTTTTGTGAGGTAAAAGAAACCAAAGGCAACGAGCCAGCAAAACTGTTCCTTCCAAGAGAAAAACAAAATACAAGAGAGAGCCAAATTCAAGATCCGATCATTTCGAGATCCTGGACACACTGCGTTTGAAGACTGGAGATCATAGCTAGAAGGAAATACAGACAGAGGGAGACAGTTCAGAGTTGACCTGTTGCATAAATGAAGAACTGGGAGTAACGGTTAACTCTTGCATTAGGGAGTTGGACAGAAAAGGGATGAGAGTTTGCTGCAAGATGGAGGCTACGTGCCCATCGTAGAAGTGGAGGAATACATGCAGACAGTTCAGAGGAGCAGTGACCATTGAAGTAGCGAAAGAAAAGAGATAAAGATGCAACAGTACGGCGAAGAGACAGAGGTTGAAGGAAGTCAATAAGAGGAGAGTTAATGAGGCGAAAAGCCTTTGACTCCACCCTATTGAGAAGAGCTGTATGTGGGGAGCCTCCCCACACATGAGAGTTGTACTCTATGCAGGGGTAGATAAAACCTCTGTATAGAGTCAACAATTGTGCAGGAGTAAAGAAGGAACAGAGTCGACTTAGCACACCCAATCTCTTGGAAGCAGATTTTACAAGAGATGTAATATGATCTTTCCAAGATAAGTCCCGAGTAAATGAAACCCCAAGCATGTTCAAGGATGATGCAGGATTAAATGGAATATTATTAAACTTTAGTGGGTATACCTGTGGAAGATTTTGTCGGGTTGATAGGTGTAAAAACTGTCTTTGATGCATTAAAAACAACCAGATTATTTTTACCCCAGTTAGAGATACGAGCCAAGTCAGACATTAGGTGTGCCATGGTCTCATCCCTTGTTTGTTGAAGTAACTGCTGAGATGGACGTTGCGGGGATCAAATGGAAAGGTGAAGGGTGGAGTCATCAGCATATGAGTGGATAGGGTTAGATGTACAACTTAGAGGGTCATTGATGAATAAAAGGAAGAGAGTTGGTGATAGAACAGTGCCCTGAGGAACACCACTGTTAATAGATCTAGGAGAAGAACGATGGCCGTCTACAACAGCAGCTATAGAACGACCAGAAAGGAAGCTAGAGATGAAGACACAAATAGAAGGATAGGAACCGTAAGAGGGCAGTTTGGAAATTAAAGATTTATGCAAGACTCGATCGAAAGCCTTTGAGATGTCAAGTGCAATGGCAAAGCTTTTGCCAAAGTCCCGAAAGGAGGATGACCAGGAGTCTGAAAGGTAGGTGAGAAGATCGCCTGTGGAGCGTTCCTGACGGAACCCATACTGATGATCAGAAAGAAGGTTGTGATAGGAAAGATGCTTTGAAATTTTTCTATTAAGAACAGACTCGAAAACTTTTGAGATACAGGATGTTAAAGCAATTGGACGATAGTTAGAGGGTTGGTAATAGTCACCCTTCTTTGGGACTGGCTGAATGAAAGCAAACTTCCAGCAAGAAGGAAAGGTACAAGTTGATAGACAAAGGCAAAAGAGTTTGCCTAGGCACGGTGTAAGCACAGATGCACAGTTCTTGAGAACAAGAGAAGGGACTCCATCAGGCCCATATACCTTATTAGTATTAAGGCCTGTGATGGCAGAAAATACATCAACTGAAGAAATTTTAATGTCAACCATGAGGAAGTCAGAGGTGGGAAGTGATGGAGGAATAGCACCGGAATCGTCTAAAGTGGAATTGGAGGAGAAAGTCTGAGCAAAGAGATCTGCTTTATCTGTAGAAGAAATAGCTACAGAGCCATCAGAATAGAGAAGAGGAGGGAAGGATGATGAGGTAAAGTTGTAAGAAAGGGTTTTGGCAAGGTGCCAGAAGGAGTGGGAAGAATTCGAGTTAGAGAGTTGAGAGCATTTAGTATGAATGAAATTATTTTTAGCAGTGGGAAGAACAGACTTAGCACGATTCCAGGCAGAAACGTATAAGAGATGTGTTTCAGGGGTGGGTTGGCTCCGGTACCTTTTATAGGCCCTCTCCTTGTTGCAGACAGCATTAGAACAAGCGTGATTAGCCAAGGCTTTCATGCATTAGTCAGAGGATATGAGAAAGGAATATATGCTTCCAACCCCAAGAGAATAACCTCTGTAATGCGCAAGGCACACCCAGATGGCTCCCGGCCATGGAAGCAATAATCATTCCATGGAAAATCAAAGAAGTACTGCCTGAGGGCCTCCCAATCCGCAGCTCCAAAGTGCCACAGACAACGTTTCTTTGGAGGGTCCACAGGCCGTACCTGAGCGATAGGACAGGTTAAGGTGATAAGGTTGTGTTCAGAGGAGCCCAACGGAGAGAAAAGATTGACAGTGTAAGCAAAAGTAGTAGTTGTAAGGAAGAGGTCAAGTATGTTGGAGCTCTCTCCAAGGCAGTCAGGGATACAGGTAGGGTGCTGTACAAGCTGCTCTAGGTCATTAAGGATAGAAAAAGTGGAGGCTTGTTCACCAGGTGGATCAGTGAAAGGAGAGGAGAGCCAATGGTGGTGGTGAACATTGAAATCTCCTAGAATGGAGATTTCAGAGAAAAGAGAAATGAATAGAATGTGTTCCATCGTAGAAGTATGATTGTCAAAGAGATTTTGATAGTCAGTAGAATTAGTAGATATGTAAACAGCGCAGATATATTTAGTTAGAGAATGACATGAAAGTCGAAGCCAAAGTGTAGAGAATTCAGGAGAATCGAGCTCAGGAACACGAGAGCAAGATAAGTTGTTGTATATATATACACAAAAGCCACCTTTGGCTTTGAAATGAATATAGAGAAAGTAGGAAGATACAGGAAAGGGTCTGGTGTCAGTTGCCTCAGACAGCTGAGTCTCAGTTAGCAATTCCTCCTAATACTGTTTTGAAGCTGGCGGTAACCTTTACTCAAATCACCAGTCCAAGCCTCTTACTGAGAAGATGACGGTAATCACTTACGGGACACGAAATTTTAGAGTGAATTAATTCAGGAAAACGTCTTAGTTGATTTTAAGTGGAATCCAAGTATATCCAGTCCTACATCTTAGGAATATGTGCCACTTCATAGATGAATCTGAAATTATTCATCCGACGATTATTTCTAATTTGTTTGTTTGTTTGTTTGTTTATTTGTCATTGTATCCATGGTCTTGCTTATCATTTAGCACTGAAGAGACCTTTCACTATGAACCAATTAGAAGGAATCCCCACTAATCGTACACTATGCCGACATCATTTCATTCTACTCTTGTTACCGTCACACTCAGGGGAGACTACTCTTATTCAAAAGTAAAAAAAATACCATATATCAGGGCAGTACACCATAACAGATGACAGTATTTAGTAATGTCATATAGAAAAGATCTTCTGCTGCAGTAAACATTTCCTTTACAATGTTTCAAATCAGAACCAAAACGAAATGAGATATTGCTGCACTAAACAAGAGTTTTCTAATGGAACAGAAATGTGAGAATCTGAATTATTTAGTTGGGAACCCAAGATGTATAGGCTACAGTTATCACAGATTCCAGCCTCACTAGTTAACTTATTTTCATTCCTTGTTCAGATCGACAAGACCTTTTGTATTCAATTCTTATTATCTCCAGGTGATTTTGCTCGGACTAAGAGACACTTTGAACTGAAGGCTGTAGATGCAGTCTCCAGTAAACTGCTCAGCACCAGAAGGCTTGCCTATATTGCACTAAATTATCTGTTTAACCCGCTACATCCTGGTAACGTATGGATACAATGCAACATTTTGTCACGCTCACTGCCGATAACATATCCATACATTTTGCAATTGCGACGTCTGTCATTTGCACGTTTTTCAAGCTTTGCGTGTGATTTTTGGTACGGATAAGAGGGACAACTGGCAGCGGGGACACTGCCTTACCCTGCCCGACCTCCCCTCCCTACACGCCACTGTCTCAACAACTCACCTGTTACCAGTGACCTGGCCAGTAAAGACACATCGCATCACAGTACGAAATTCAAGGCAAGAGTGATTCCCCAATCGATGACGATGTGGAGGACAAAGATTACTTGGTGCCAGAGGAAACAACAATCAGAAATGATGAGAAGGTACCGTCGTCAACGAAGGTGCGGTATGTTGATGTGTTCAGTGAGTGAAACAATGCCTATATCGCCTATATTATTGGAGGAAAGCCAATATATTCTTGTACTACATAGAAATTCGTACCAAATGAACAAATATCTACCTATTCTGAATGGTTTGCAATAGTTACTGCTAGCACAGAAAACGCGACACCCCCAACACGGCTCAAGAGAACACGGTACCAGATGTTTAACCCCTTAACCGCGGGGCGTCACTTTCGTGACGCTCGGCTACAATGGATCATACCGCGGGGCGTCACTTTTGTGATTCTGTGTTATTTTGAATTATCCCGGGCTCTCAAGTGGTGGCTTGTATCATATATCAGTACTGCCAATGTCCAACACTAGTCAGCACTCCAAATCTCATCTGTACTCCCATCCATTGTTGACATTTTAGCTATTTTAACCCCTTCCTGACTCCCCTCCCTACCTGCCCTCCATTACCCTCTCCTCTCACCTCCCACGCCGCGCTGCGCTACGGAAATTTCCCCCTTCTCTTTCCACAGATTTCATCCATTGAAATCAGGCCTATGCCCTATATTTTTACCCAATAATATATACCAAAAAAAAACAGGTAAGTGATAGTGTTATACTCCAGAAATTGCCTAATTATCACCTGACAACACCTCACGTGCATTCATTCGCTACATTACCACGGTAATTTCCCCTTTGATTTATGCCTTGTAATCGATGTCTGTAATAAAAATATATATCAGAAAGGAAGGGAGAATCCTAATTGACATTTACAGTCTCCTGGAACTACCTATTTCTATATTTATTGCCGAGATTTTCTACCTATAAAAAATTAGCATGTAAGTTAGCAGCAGTAAGCCTAAAGTGTCATTGTCAACCCTTCCCTTCTCAGATAATTAACCCCCTTCTTGCCACACCTCCCTACTTGCCCTCCATTACCCTCTCCTCTCACCTCTCACGCCGCGCTGCGCTACGGAAATTTCCCTCTTCTTTTTCCACAGATTTCATCCATTGAAATAAGCCCTATGCCCAATATTTTTACCCAATAATATATACCAAAAAAAAACAGGTAAGTGATAGTGTTATACTCCTGAAATTGCCCAATTATCACCTGACAAAACCTCACGTGCATTCATTCGCTACATTACCATGGTAATTTCCCCTTTGATTTATGCCTTGTAATCGATGTCTGTAATAAAAATATATATCAGAAAGGAAGGGAGAATCCTAATTGACATTTACATTCACCTGGAAGTACCTATTTCTTTATTTATTGCCGAGATTTTCTACCCATAAAAAATTAGCCTGTAAGTTAGCAGCAGTCAGCCTAAAGTGTCATTGTCAACCCTTCCCTTCTCAGATAAGCAGCGGCATTTAGTTCCTTGTCCTCCACTGCAGAGACAACATGTCGCACTCGCGCCCCGCCATTCCTGCCGCTTCTGCGCCCATTGCAAAGGGCCCCGTGACCTCTACCCCCAAGAAAAGTGTTGAGGCAAGCAGGAAAGGCCTCAGTGACTCTGCAGTGGCACGAGAACTTGCTGAATTGTCGATGATAATAATGGACAGCGATTTTGACGATTCCGGTGAATCGTGTGATGAGCCGGGTGAACTTATCGCGCCAGAAACAGCGACAACAAGTGCTCCTACCAGTGAATCTGTGTGTAGCTCCAAGGGAAAGGAGCCTTTAGTGCAGGAAGGAAAAGAATTTGGGAAGGGAGTGAAAAGGCGGCGTGTTAGCCCCAGAACAATGCCCCCACGTGACTCAGCCCGCCATGAGTCAAGAGATCATTCACCTCCCCGTTCCCCAAGCCCCGCTTTACTCATCTCATCATCATCGTCGGCTGAGTTATCTCCGGAGTCTTCGTCGTCGGAGTCACCACCAGCATCAACAGTGAAGGCCGGCCATAGAGGTAGAGGTAGATCTAAGAGAGTGAGAAGTAGTGTAGCTAGTAGGGTAAGGGCTGCTAGTGCTGTACGGCAACCTAGGGTCAGTGCGAGTGACCTTGACCGTGATAAGCCTCCCTCTCAGCCAACCTCCACCACCACCACCATCCCTCCACCGCCACGCCAGGGAATCCTGGACGCCTTCGCGTGGACGGAAGGGTCAGATTTTGTCCCCGAAAACCTGGTTTTCGATGAGAGCTCGTCAGGAGTTCAGCCTGCCTTCACTATGGACGAAAATGCTGAGTGTGTCGACTACCTTTTGGCCTTCCTAGATGACGAAGTCATGCAGCACATATGTGATGAGACTAACAGGTTCGAATCACAACGTGCTGCTAGTGGTACAGGTGCAGCCAAGATGCAACAGTGGACCATGCTGGGAGTGCAGGAGCTGTATGTGTTCTTTGCCCTCATGCTTCTTATGCCACACTCCAAGAAGCATGAGTTGGAAGAATACTGGTCCATGGACCCCTTACTACCCTCACCGACCTTCAACAAGTACATGGCCAGAGATCGCTTCCGGAACATCATGGGAAACCTGCACTTTGCCGATAATGATGTACCTTCCCAAACCGACCCACTCTGGAAGATCCGGGAGATTCTGAACAGAATGAAGGATAAGTTCATGTCATTCTTCCACCCATTTCAGAAGGTTGTCATTGATGAGTCCTTGGTTCTGTTCAGAGGACGTCTTCGGTTTGTCCAGTACATTCCAAGCAAACGCCATCGCTTTGGAATTAAGTTCTTTGTACTGTGCGACTGTAAGACGGGGTACATCCTTGACTTCGTCATATATTCAGCCAGCACTGTCGATCTCGATAAAACACACCCCCTTGGCTTCTCAGGCTGTGTAGTGAAAGTGCTCCTAGAAAAGTATTTTGGTGGGAATCATGTGCTGTATACAGACAACTACTATACAGCACCGAAACTTGCCAAATACCTTTCTGAGCACGGCATTGGCTCCTGCGGCACTGTCAAAAGTAATCGTGCCAACTTCCCCAAATTCCCAGAGGCAGGAAACTCGCAGCGAGGAGACGTGCACCTACGCAAGTCTGAGAAGATGCTGGCAATACGGTGGCATGACAAGAGAGTCGTGCACATGCTCACCACCGTACATAAGGGGGAGATGAGAGATAGTGGGAAGGTCGACCGTAGGACAGGCGAACCTGTGATGAAACCTGATGCTGTGTTGGACTATAATATAAACATGCGGCTGGTGGACAAGTCCGACATGATGATTGGTGAGATCGACTGCCTCAGGAAGAATACTAGGTGGTACAGGAAAGTTTTTCTGCATCTCATAGATATGACGATGCTGAACGCCTTCATCCTGTACAAGATGAAGGTAAAGCCACCCAAGTCCTTCTCCCTGAGGTTGTTCGCCAGGACTTGTGTCCAGCAGCTGCTGGAAAAATATGGTAAGGTGCAAGCAGCAACTCCAAGGCGCCATCCAGTTACACTTCCCGACCGACTTGAGCAGAGGGCGTATATGGATCGGCACAGACTTGAGCTAATGCCTGCCACAGGGAAAAGGAAGGCTGCGATTCGCAGGTGTCAGGTATGTGCGCATACCACACGCCGCACACCTGAGCATAAACGCACCTCTTGGCAGTGCGCTGAATGCCAGGTTCCCCTCTGTGTAACCTGCTTCTTCGATTATCACAGCCAGAAGCAGTTCTAACAGTGCAAGTGTGGAAGCAGAATTATTTGGAAATAATGTGTAAATAATGTGTAAATAATGTGTAAATAGCAGGTGAAAGCAATGGATGTTCAGTTCATATGATTGAACAGTGTACTATAGTTTCATCTTACTGAAAGTGACAGTGAATAACATATTGTAAGTAAAATAGAAGGGTAAATATTGAAAATAGAATAGAAAATGTAAATAGTAATGTAAGTAATTAGTAATATAAGAATATGAGTACAAATAATTTATGTTATAACAGTGAGAGTGAATCCGTGGCTCTCTACGTATTTTACTGACTGAAAAATAGAATGACTTCAGTGACAATAAAATAATACGACTGAATGAAACTTATGGAGAAAGACTCCAGATATATATAAGTGTGATATAGTAATAGAAATATAAAGTGTGAGGGGTTTTATGAATAATAAATGACAGAGTGCCTAGAGCGAACTAGGGCAAGTGCGGCGATCAGACGCGCTCGTAATTTCCATTGCTTTCACACTGTTTTTTTTTTTAGTATGGATCCCAAACTACTTGAAAATGGTAGAATAGTGTTTATAGTGTTTGTATCTGGCTGTGGTAATCATATAACGGGTTGTCGGGAAGTGTAAAGTGGAGACTTAGTTACCCTACTTCAGAGGTCTCCACAAGTCCTACGGAAACTGACGAAGGCTCAACAATCATTCCAGGAGAAAGCTGAAGGTATGTGCTATAAGCATATATAATTTTATTATTCTAGGACTAATAACTGATTTTTAGCAAATATTTTTTGAGAGTCTGTCGGAGCCCAAATAACCCCGCGGGACACGCAAGTAATTGGTAAACAAGCCCGCGGTGTAGGGGTTAAAGCATCACCTGTATAACCCACTTCTAAACTCAGGTGAGCACTTTCAGGGGCAGTTTCCAATGTTTTTCTCAAAAAGCAGAGGTTTTAGCCCCCAAAATTTCTTTTTAAAATCTGCCAGGATGGGGGAGGGGGTCAGTTGTGAAAAATCGGTCGGGACACGAAGGGTTAATAATCAGTACACACGATGAAAAGTTTAATGGTAGAATAGAGGTAAAATAAATAGTACTGTGAACATGATGATAATGCCACTACACACTTAGCATCACTACCTGGTGATCTAACAGAAAACAGTGCACTCATCGATGCAAAGACACTTTCTCATGCGCATGTTTCGAATTTCAAGTGGGACTGAAAGTTTTATTATGACGTAAAATGCAACTAACTAACCCGTCTTCCATTCCTAAATGATCCTAATTACTGCAGCCAAGCTTCGGTCTCCTAAGCCCTGAGATATGAAATATTGGATTTCCTTTAGTTAAACATTGCTGCAACATTATTTCTTCATATTAAGGTATAGTTTCAGAGCTATTTTCTTTATACGAGAGTCTGTGCTTCCAATAGCAAAAATAAAATACAGAAATGAAGAATAAAACAAAAAATCTACACTATGAACTATCATTTTCTTAGAGGAAATTCACTCATATGTTTTACCTGATTTAGTCACACACACCCACACTCCCGAGGTGGATGGAAAGCTGATGACAGGGAGTGCTGGAGCTGCCGTTTCATCAGCCCTCAGGACTAATTCCTGACCATCCCCCTTTGCTGAACTTTTTCAGTGTCTCAGTTACACAGAGAGTAGGCCAGCATGCTCTCCAGTACAAATTTCTCTATCTTCACCAAACTACATGCACAGTACACACTACACTTCCTATTCAAAATTCACCATAATGGCGTCGATTCACCAAGCCTCGGAGTCCCCAGGGAGGGGGGACCATAAATGCCCCCGCCATTGGCCCCTCTCCCGGTGACGACTCGAGGTGCCTGGAACCACTGTCTGACTCTCTTCTTCTTCATTTCTGCAACATTCGCGGCCTTTCATCTAACTTTCGCTCTGTTGAGCACCACCTCTCCTCCTCTAAACCTCACCTTCTTTTTCTAACGGAGACTCAGTTGTCTGAGGCAACTGACAGCAAACCCATTTCTGTATCCTCCTACTTTCTCTATACTCATTTCAAAGCCAAAGGTGGCTGTTGTGTATACATACGCAATGACTTATCTTGCTCTCGTGTTCCTGAACTTGACTCTTCTGAATTCTCTACACTCTGGCTTTGGCTTTCCTGTCATTCTCTGACTAAATATATCTGTGCTGTTTACTTATCCCCTAATTCTACTGACTATCAAAAATTCTTCGACTATCTTACTTCTACGATGGAACACATTCTGTCCATTCCTCCTTTCCCTGAAATCTCCATTCTTGGAGATTTCAATGTTCACCACCACCTTTGGCTCTCCTCTCCTTTCACGGATCCACCTGGTGAACAAGCCTACATCTTTTCTATCCTTAATGACCTAGAGCAGCTTGTACAGCACCCTACCCGTATCCCTGACCGCCTTGGAGAGAGCTCCAGCATACTTGACCTCTTCCTCACAACTAATCCTTCTGCTTACTCTGTTAATCTTTTCTCTCCGTTGGGCTCCTCCGATCACAACCTCATTACCTTAACCTGTCCTATCACTCCGGTACGGCCTGTGGACCCTCCAGGGAAGCGTCGTCTGTGGCATTTTGGAGCCGCGGACTGGGAGGCCCTCAGGCAGTACTTCTTTGATTTTCCATGGAATGATTATTGCTTCCATGGCCGTGAGCCATCTGAGTGTGCCTTGCGCGTTACAGAGGTTATCCTCTCGGGCATGGAAGCATACATTCCTTTCTCATATCCTTTGACTAACGCAAGAAAGCCTTGGTTTAATCACGCTTGTTCTAATGCTGTCCGCAACAAGGAGAAGGTCTACAAAAGGTACCGGAGCCAACCCACTCCTGAATCACATTGTCTTTATGTTTCTGCCCGGAATCGTGCTAAGTCTGTTCTTCGCTCTACTAAAAATAATTTCATCCATACTAAATGCTCTCAACTCTCCAACTCGAATTCTTCCCGCTCATTCTGGCACCTTGCCAAAAATCTTTCTAACAACTTTACCTCATCATCCTTCCCTCCTCTTTTCTACTCTGATGGTTCTGTAGCTATTTCTTCTACTGATAAAGCAGACCTCTTCGCACAGACTTTCTCCTCCAATTCCACCTTAGACGATTCCGGTGCTGTTCCTCCATCACTTCCCCCCTCTGACTTCCTCATGGCTGACATTAAAATTTCTTCAGTTGATGTATTTTCTGCCATCACTGGCCTCAGTAATAACAAGGCATATGGGCCTGATGGGGTCCCTCCTGTTGTTCTCAAGAACTGTGCTTCTGTGCTTACACCCTGCCTAGGCAAACTCTTTCGCCTTTGTCTGTCAACTTGTACTTTTCCTTCTTGCTGGAAGTTTGCTCTCATTCAGCCAGTCCCAAAGAAGGGTGACCACTCCCAACCCTCCAACTATCGTCCAATTGCTTTAACGTCCTGTATTTCAAAAGTTTTCGAGTCAATTCTTAATAGAAAAATTTTAAGGCATCTTTCCTATCACAACCTTCTTTCCGATCGTCAGTATGGGTTCCGTCAGGGACGCTCCACTGGCGATCTTCTCACCTACCTTTCAGACTCCTGATCATCCTCTTTTCGGGACTTTGGCGAATGCTTTGCCATTGCACTTGACATCTCAAAGGCTTTCGATTGAGTCTGGCATAAATCTTTAATTTCCAAACTGCCCTCCTACGGTTTCTATCCTTCTATCTGTGCCTTCATCGCTAGTTTCCTTTCTGGTCGTTCTATAGCCGCTGTTGTAGACGGCCATCGTTCTTCTTCTAGCTCTATCAACAGTGGTGTTCCTCAGGGCTCTGTCCTATCACCAACTCTCTTCCTTTTATTCATCAATGATCTTCTGAGCTGTACATCTAACCCTATCCACTCATACGCTGATGACTCCACCCTTCACCTTTCCTTTCGATTCCCACAACGTCCATCTCAACAGTTACTTCAACAAGCAAGGGATGAGGCTATGGCACACCTAATGTCTGACTTGGCTCGTATCTCTGACTGGGGTAAAAATAATATGGTTATCTTTAATGCATCTAAGACTCAGTTCTTACACCTATCAACCCGACAAAATCTTCCACAGGTATACCCACTAATGTTTAATAATATTCAGCTTAATCCTGCATCATCCTTGAACATGCTTGGGGTTTCATTTACTGAGGACTTATGTTGGAAAAATCATATTACATCTCTTGTAAAATCTGCTTCCAAGAGATTGGATGTGCTAAGCCGACTCCGCTCTTTCTTTACCCCTGCACAGTTGTTGACTCTATACAGGGGTTTTATCCGCCCCTGTGTGGAGTACAACTCTCATGTGTGGGGAGGCTCCCCACATACAGCTCTTCTCAATAGGGTGGAGTCAAAGGCTTGTCGTCTCATTAACTCTCTTCCTCTTACTGACTCCCTTCAACCTCTGTCTCTTCGCCGCTCTGTTGCATCTTTATCTCTTTTCTATCGCTACTTTAATGGTCACTGCTCCTCTGAACTGTCTGCTTGCATTCCTCCACCTCTACAACGGGCGCGTAGCACCCGTCTGGCAGCAAACTCTCATCCCTTTTCTGTCCAACTCTCTAATGCAAGAGTTAACCGTTACTCCCAGTCTTTCATTTATGCAACAGGTCAGCTCTGGAACTGTCTCCCTCTGTCTGTATTTCCTGCTGCCTATGATCTCCAGTCTTTCAAACGCAGTGTGTCCAGGCATCTCAAAATGATCGGATCTTGAATTTGGCTCTCTATTGTATTTTGTTTTTCTCTTGGAGGGAACTGTTACTGCGGGCTCATGGCCTTTGGTTCCTTCTTCCTCGCATAAAACACACACACACACACACACACACACACACACACACACAGAAAATACCATTGTGTACAGTGAATATTATGTACAGAAAAATATTTGTATTTGCGCCATTTGACAGCAATATTAGTTAAATGTCCAGCAATAGCTACAAGAAAGGAATTATGATTTAGGTGGCTATATTTTCACGTACTTGCAATCAGATGGTGTTAGTTTCATGCGCAACAGTAAACCACCAAAGCTTGGTGTACATACAGTGAAACGTCATATCATTTAATATTTATACATTGGTACTAGTTTTGAATTTTGAAAGTGTCACCATGTGAAATAATAACGTAATAATAACGATTATATTCGTATTGTTAAACACTTTTTTAACGTAGTCATTACTTGAAAGGTATAAAAATAAAATAATGCAATGCTCCATATGAAATCTTACTGAAATAAAAGCGATAGGATGGTTCAAACTGTAGCTAGTAGTGGCGGGAGGTAGCCACGAGCAGAAACACCAACTTCGGTTTGAGCTGCCTTGCTGTTGATATTTACCCCACAACGTGGTGGGGCAGTGGCAAACAGAGAGCCCATCAAGGTAGAATGCATAGGAAAAAGCTCCCCAAGGGGAGCATAGCACGGCAGGCAGACTGGCAAACGAGGGAAAGGCGGCAGAGGCAGGGGAAGGTGCGATGGTTGGTGGTGAGGTCGGCTGCCCGATGATCGACAAGGGCAGGGCGGGACGAGAGAGCTGAGTAGTCAGTGCGGCGCCGATGGAGGAGGCGCCGCGCCGACGAGCTCAGTTGGAATGCCCCAAACGACTTGACGGTGGTTGGTGAGGCCGGCTGCACGATGGTCGACGAGGGCAGGGAGGGACGAGAGCTGGATAGACATCGCAGCGCCGATGGAGGAGGCGCCGACGAGCTCAGGTGGAAGAGCAACGACACTACCCTCAACCCCCTTGCCCTGGGTGGAACTAGGGCGTTGGCAGCTCGCCCAGCTCCTCAGCAGCAGCAGGTGGAAGCAAAGAGGGGAGGCCCAGTCCTGGTGGTCGCGAGGGCACAACCCTGATCCTGGTGGTGGCGGAGTGAGGGTCGTCGGCCGTGGTAGTAATGGCGGAGGAGCCTCAACCTTCTGGTGGACAGACCAGGGCACTCCCACAGGATGGAGAGGTCAGGCCCGACCCCCTCGGCTAGTATGGCTGCTGTGGAGAGCTGGTTCCGCCTCGGTACCTGTTTATATAAACACTTGCGAGGAACTGTGCAGCCACCACATTTACTATTGATTGCAAGTACTGTACCAGCACCATGTGGAGGAAGACGTTCATTTTATAACCTCCCACTGGCCAGCCAATTCCACAATTCTTTGCATTTCAGCATATGCTATGGGACTGTATACCTTATATATATATATATATATATATATATATATATATATATATATATATATATATATATATATATCATTCTTTTATCTTCTGGGTTTAAAACCATACTGCCATCCTCACAGTTTCCTCTGTACTTGTTTTCACTCTGATGTGTGTTCAGTAACCATTCTTATGTGTGGCATTAGTGCTAAACCACTGTTTTCTTTCACTTAAGTTTGTCCGTTTCATAAAATTCAGGAGTAGAGTGTACCACCAGTCGAACAGGGCAGTATTCCCGAGATGGATGGCTAGCTGGTGATAGGGAGAGCTGGAGTTCCCGTTTCACCAGCCCTCAGGACTTGATCCTGACTATCTCCCTTTGCTGAACATTTTCAATGCATTCATTTACACACAGAGTAAGCCAGTATGCTCTCTATACCTCTACCTTCAACTGTCTACACTACACTACACTACATGCGCATAACATATCACACACTACATGTGCATAACATATCACATCTTCTATTCACTCTCTTTAGCAATGGCCGCTGCAATGTTACTATCAAATGAGGTGGTACCTCGGATTGCCACCACCAGCAGGGTAGGGCTGGCGGCACAGGGTCCTCCTGGTCGCCATCAAGCGACTGTGCCAACAGCGATTGTTGCAATTGTTAGTAATGCTCATCAGCAGAGAAGTGAAAGTGCGGCCTTATTCTTCACCAACATCCGCGACCTTAGCACAAATTTAAACTCAGTTCATTTTTTCCTTCAGTGCATGTCCCCTTTGGCCCTTTTCCAACAGAACCACAAATCTCACCCTCTACTGATGTATCCCCATTTTGTTTCCCCGGTTACCATCACCTCACAAACTTCCGTAACAAGGGCAGCACCTGTTGTTATATCAAATACAAGTATGCAGTTGACACAATTTTAAACTTCATTTGATCCAGTTTTGATTACTCATTCTATAAACTAAATTGTCAGAATATTACCAAATATATCTGTGTAGTCTATCGCTCCACCAATGCTTCTTTGGAACCCAGTGTATTTGATTCCATATCCACAAAGTTTTTTTTTTATGCAAGAAAGAAAGAACCAAAGGCCCGGAGCCTGCAAACCGTTCCTTCCAAGAAAAACAAAAACGATACAAAAGAGAGCCAAATTCAAGATCCGTTAATTTCGAAATGCCTGGAAACAGCATTTGAAAGACTGGAGATCATAAGAAGTAGGAAATACATTTTCAGAGTTGACCCGTTGCATAAATGAAGGACTAGAAGTAACGGTTAACTTTTGTATTAGAGAGTTGGACAGAAAAGGGATGAGAATTTGTTGCTAGACGGGTGCTACACACCCGTCCTAGAGGTGGAGGGATGCAAGCAGACTGTTCAGAGGAGCAGTGACCATTGAAGTAGCGATAGAAAAGATATAAAGATGCAACAGTGTGGTGAAAAGACAGAGGTTGAAGGGAGCCAGTAAGGGGAGGAGAGTTGATGAGATGAAAAGCCTTTGACTGCACCCCATTGAAAAGAGCTGTATGTGGGGAGCCTCCCCACACATGAGAGTTGTACTCTAAACAAGGGCAGATAAAACCCCTGTATAAAGTCAACAGCCGTGCAGGGGTAAAGAAGGTACGGAGTCGGCTTAGCACACCTAATCTCTTGGAAGCAGATTTTACAAGAGATGCAATATGATATTTCCAAGATAAGTCCCGAGTGAATGAAACCACAAGCATGTTCAAGGATGATGCAGGACTGAGCTGGATATTATAAAACCTCAGAGGGTACTCCTGTGGAAGATTGTGTCAGGTTGATAGGTGTAAAAACTGAGTTTTTGACTCATTAAAAACAACAAGATTATTTTTACCCCAGTCAGAGATACAAGCCAAGTCAGACATTACGTGTGCCATAGCCTCATCCTTTGTTTGCTGAAGTAACTGCTGAGACGGACGTTGCAGGAACCGAATGGAAAGGTGAAGGGTGGAATCATCAGTGTACTAGTGGATAGGGTTAGATGTACAGCTTAAAAGGTCATCGATGAATAAAAGGAAGAGAGTTGGTGATAGGACAGAACCCTGAGGAACACCACTGTTGATAGATCTGGGAGAAGAGCGATGGCCGTCTACAACAGCAGCTATTGAACGACCAGAAAGAAAGCTAGCCATGAAGGCACAGATAGAAAGATAGAAACAGTAAAAGGGCAGTTTGGAAATTAAAGATTTATGCCAAACTCGATCGAAAGCCTTTGAGATGTCAAGTGCAAAGGCAAAGCTTTCGCCAAAGTCTCGAAAGGAGGATGACCAGGCGTCTGAAAAGTAGGTGAGAAGATCGCCAGTGGAGCGTCCCTGACGGAACCCGTACTGACGATCAGAAAGAAGGTTGTTATAGGAAAGATGCTTTAAAATTTTCTGTTAGGAACTGACTCGAAAAATTTTGAAACACAGGATGTTAAAGCAATTGGACGATAGTCAGAAGGTTGGGAACAGTCACTCTTCTTTGGGACTGGCTGAATGAGAGCAAACTTCCAGCAAGAAGGAAAGGTACAGTCTCCAGCAAAAGTCGAGCGACCGGCTCAACGAACAGGTTGGTATATGTGGCACCACTGCACCCCGAGTTTCACACCTCCCCTCCCTTGTTCCAATTCATTCATCTACCCTCCACCCTCCCCACATCCAAGGGCCTACTCGCATTGTCTCAACCACTCTTCCATCATCCATTTCTCTCGGGAAATAATGGTTTTGTTATGATAACGAATAAAAACACATTACACACTATTTTGCTTCATAGTATAGTTATACACCACGATCTGAACGCAGGGTGATATAAAATAGTAATATATTCGTATGACAGTGAGGTCTGTAGTCATTCAATTTATCATTTTGACGATTGTATCTAGTCAGTGCGTAACATTAAACAGTCGGAAGCTATAAGCAGATGTTTGTAGTGGTCGGTGGTGTGTGGGGGCGTAGCTGGCCATCACAGGTTGTGGTGGGGGCGTGGGGAGAGGGAGATGGGCCCGGGGTCGACGGCTCTTCCCGTGGTGGATAGTGTGTGTGTGTGTGTGTGTGTGTGTGTGTGTGTGTGTGTGTGTGTGTGTGTGTGTGTGTGTGTGTGTGTGTGTGTGTGTGTGTTTTCCACCAATGCTCACAAGCACGTCTTTATTATCACCATGAAGTGTGCATTACAATATTGTCCACTGCGCCATATACTAGTGATATTTATAGTGTAACGATATGGCAAATAAACATTAAATGATCAGTACACAGTAAAACCTTATTTTCTAAATGTTATTCAACCAGGTATGCAGTGCAATAGCAGATTATAATACATTAGTCTGAACGTAGCCTTTAACTCTACAGGGTAAGTCAGGCTAAAACACCAGATCTCTAGTAAAACATTCACTATTGTCACTGTACCACATGTTATTGTAGGGCAACTGGAACAGGGCGATAGCAAAGGTGGTGGGTGGTCGTACTCGGTGCTGACAGGGTTACTTTATCACTCCCCCAGTTACCCACAACATTCAATTATCATATAAATCCACTGTCTGACCCCATCGTTTCATATCGTTTTAAAATGTGTTCTTAAATATGCCGGTAGTCAGTTAGTCTTCCTTTTGAAATATTTGCGTAACCAAAACCGTTTGGCCATTTTAACATCCTTCCCTCTCTGAGGCAGCTGACGTTTCGGCTGACGATAGTTAATGGGAAAAACCATGGCCACACAGAGATAGATGAAAGTAGTAACAGACATGGGACACAAGTTGAAGAGCAAATAATCATAAGGTTAACCTGACCGCTACGTCTATTACGTTGCTATAAGTAACACTGACCAGTGTGAACTGTAACTTGACAAACCGTTTTTGAAAACGTTCACGCTGAAAACGAATAAACTGAATTATCTGTTCTATGGCACGATAATGTTGATTAGCGTAAACTGCAATTGAGACAAGTTTGTTTGATTACTATGCAGATCATCCATTCAGCCATTTTAGTTCTTAGTTACCTTTTTCGAAATACGTTGTGTTATAAACGTGTGATTCGCAAGTTACACCCTATTGCAGTTATAACTATAAAAGGCAAGGTTATATTCCTGATATTGTTATCATGTGGTGGCAGGTCTCTTGCTGGAATGAGTGGCGATAAGTGGCTGAGGCAAGGGGTGGAGGGGGTTGGTTGTATGCAGCGCCGGATTAACCATGCTGTTGCCTGGTAGGCAATGCAGACGGTTGGCCTGCAACATATAGATCTCTTTTTCCGTTATTTCCAGTGAAATTTTGGCATGACCTATAATGGCCTTTTTTGATGGCCTGATGGATGATGGCCCTTATTTGGACGCTCAAAGCTTAATATATATTCCGCTCTGGAAGTCCGGATGGCCTGTGACAGGCCATGGCCTGGTAGGCAGTTGCCTATTTTGCCTATACCTGGTAATCCAGCCCTGGTTGTATGGTGTGCGCAGGGTCACCACACCATGCGGCTCACTCTACTGTTGGCTGTCCTGCGTATGAAATTGACCTTGATACTTAAAAATGCTGTCAGCAGCAATGAATGGTGTCTAAATATTGACTAACCTTTGGTAATGCCAGCAACCACGTCATGGCCTCGGCTTGACCAGCTTAGTTTGTGTAACCACCAAACAAATTGTCACTCAGTCCCTGTTGCCCAACGTTATCTGATATCATGTATGAAGACATCAGTAACCAAGATAATACTGATCCTGTGTTTTACTTATCAGCAACACTTTGCTATTATCATCCATGGGGTATTAGTAGTAACTAATGGTAATGACCTACACAAGAGTTTGTAAAGTAACAGTCATTACGTCGAGTAAGGGAAGGAGCACACCACTGACAACTACAAACATATAGCTTCTGACTGTTTAATGTTACGCACTGACTGGATACAACCGTAAAAATGAAAAATTTTACGATTACAGACCTCACTGTCATACGAATATATTACCACTTCATATTACTCTGTGTTCAGATCGCGGTGTATAAATAACTATTCTATGGAGTAAAATACTGTGTAATATGTTTTTATTCGTTATCATAACAAAACCATTATTACCCAAGACAAATGGATGATGGAAGCGTGGTCGAGAATATGTGAGCAGGCCCTTGGATGTGAGGAGAGTGGAGGGTAGACGAATGAATGGGAACGAGGGAGGGGAGGGGGGGAGGAGCTGAAACTGGGGGTGCGGCGGTGTCACATATATCAACCTGCTCGTCAAGCCGGTCGCACGATTTTTGCTGGAGACTGTACAAGATGACAGACAAAGGCGAAAGAGTTTACCTAGGCAGGGTGTAAGCACTGATGCACAGTTCTTGAGGACAGCAGGAGGGACTCCATCAGGCCCATATGCCTTGTTAGTATTAAGGCCTGTGATGGCAGATAATACATCAACTGAAGAAATTTTAATGTCAGCCATGAGGAAGTCAGAGGGGAGAAGTGATGGAGGAACAGCACCAGAATCGTCTAAGGTGGAACTGGAGGAGAAAGTCTGAGCAAAGAGATCTGCTTTATCAGTAGAAGAAATAGCTACAGAGCCATCAGAATAGAGAAGAGGAGGGAAGGATGATGAGGAAATGTTGTTAGAAAGGTTTTTGGCAAGGTGCCAGAAGGAGCAGGAAGAATTCAAGTTGGAGAGTTGAGAGCAATTAGTATGGATGAAATTATTTTCAGCAGTGGGAAGAAGAGACTCAGCACGATTCCGGTCAGAAACATAAACAAAATGTGGTTCAGGGGAGGATTGGCTATGGTACCTTTTATAGGCCCTCTCCTTGTCGCAGACAGCATTAGAACGAGCATGATTAAACCAAGGCTTTCTTGCATTAGTCAAAGGATATAAGAAAGGAATGTTTGCTTCCATGCCTGAGAGAATAACCTCTGTAATGCGCAAGGCACACTCAGATGGTTTCTGGCCATGGAAGCAATAATTATTCCATGGAAAATTAAAAAAGTACTGTCTGAGGGCTTCCCAATCTGCAGCTCCAAAGTGCCACAATCAACGTTTCTTTGGAGGATCTACAGGCCGTACTGGAGCCATAGGATAGGTTAAGGTAATAAGGTTGCAATCGGAGGAGCCAATGTAAGCAGAAGGATTAGTTGTAAGGAAGAGGTCACGTATGTGGGAACTCTGTCCAAGGCGGTCAGGGATATGGGTAAGGTGCTGTACAAGCTGCTCTAGGTCATTAAGGATAGAAAAGATGTAGACTTGTTCACCAGGTGGATCAGTGAAAGAAGAGGAGAGCCAAGGTGGTGGTGAACATTGAAATTTCCTAGAATGGAGGGTTCAGAGAGAGGAGAAATGGATAGAATGTGTTCCATCGTAGAAGTACGATAGTCGATGAATTTGATAGTCAGTAGAATTAGGGGATAAGTAAACAGCACAGATATATTGAGTCAGAGAATGACAGGAAAGCCGAAGCCAGAGTGTGGAGAATTCAGAAGAATCAAGTTCAGGAACACGAGAGCAAGATAAGTCGTTGCGTATGTATACACAACAGCCACCTTTGGCTTTGAAATGAGTATAGAGAAAGTAGGAGAATACAGAAAAGGGTTTGCTGTCAGTTACCTCAGACAGCTGAGTCTCTGTCAAGAAGAATTAGCGAGGTTTAGTGGAGGAGAGGTGGTGTTCGAGTAACCTTAACCTTGCCCTTAGCACCGAAATTACCATTTTGGGCGATTTTAACATACATAATGTTGAATGGTTATTGCATTCTGCCAGGACTGACAACGCCTGGCTAGAGTGTGAGCTGTTTGCAGTATCATTTAATCTCTCCCAGCTGCTAAAGCAACGAACCAGAATACCTGATAATCCTGACCATGATGCCCATCTCTTGGACTTATTCTTGAGAAAATAATCCGGATCAATACAGGATAGAGGTATTGTCACCACTTAGATCCTCTGACCACAACCTCATCAAAGCCTCATTGGTTAACCCCCCCACATCTCCCCATTCTGAACCTGTCAGGGTGACCTAATGGCACTTGGATAGGGCAAACTGGGATGGATTTAGGAATTATCTTGCTGACATTCCATGGCAGTCCTTCTTCTCAAGTGATCCCAGTTCTACCCAGTCCCTCATTTGCGACTTAATACCACTTGGTATGGATTATTCATACCAAGTCAACAGTTCACTAAAAGATCGAACTTTCCAAAATGGTTTGATGGCAACTGTGCTAGAGCAACAGCCCAAAAGTCATTAGCATATAACTCTTACTTAAAATCAAAAACATCTGAATACTATCTCAATTTATAATTGTTAGAAATTATGCAAAAGCTGTAATAAATCTAGTTAAATCAAACTTTCCTCAAAAGCAAGCATCAGAACTACTTAACAACCCTAATGACAATAGAATATTTTGGTCAACTCTAAAATCTTTCAATAATAACTTTAACAAGCTATCATCCATTCTCCCCCTAAAATCTTCAGAGTGCAACATTACAAATGACCCACGTGGGACAGCAGATATTTTTGCCAGTATATTTGCCAGAACTTCTACCATAGACGATGCCAGCCAGAACGTCTCAGTACTAGAGCTTAACTCTCCCGAAATTGTACCACTTAAAATACAGACAAGATATGTAAAATCCATCCTAGACAATTTACCTACCAACAAAGCTCCAGGCCTGAATGGAATTCCGCCAATTGTTTTGAAAATGTGTTCTTCTGAAATTGCCTCTGTTCTAGCTAAATTGTTCAGACTATGCATACGTACTTCTTCATTCCCAGATTCATGGAAAGAAGCCAATATCCACCCAATTCCGAAGAAAGGAAGTTCCTCTGACCTCTCTGATTACAGACCAATTGCTGTCACATCTTCTTTTGGTAAGGTATTTGAAACTTTAGTAGTACATTGTTAAACATCTTGAATCCAACAACGTAATTAGTGATAGACAATGTTTTTTGACATGAAAGATCCACCATTGACACACTCAATCTCCTAACTCATACAATCCATCAATCAATTGACCTACATGGAGAAACTCATGGAGTAGCCCTTGATGTTTCTAAAGCTTTCGACAGAGTATGGCACTGTTCCCTGCTGTCCAAACTCCCTTGCTTTGTACTAATGTCTTTTGTTCCTTTGATTTCCTCATATCTCAGTGACGGGAAAATAATTTCCACTCAATTAACGCTGGCGTGGGATCAGTTCTGGCACCAATTTTGTTCCTGGTTCATATTAATGATCTCTTATCTGTCACCCACAATCCCATTCACTCATATGCAGATGACTCAACACTACATAGTTCATTCACACTCAGACACCCATTTACACAGTCTAATATCTCTACTTCTGAAATCAGTACAGTCATCTCCATAACCAAGACCTATCTACGATCAGTGAATGGGGACAAAACAACCTTGTCTCATTTAATGCTAGTAAAACTAAATGTATACAATTTACTAATAGACTGATATTGCCAGATTCGTATATTACCTTCAGTGCTTCTAATATTCCCATCTCCAAAAGTATTGAAATTCTTGGTATCTCACTTAACAATGCCCTCAGCTGGACGTCTCATGTTATGTCGCTTGCTAAAACCGCCTCAAAGAAACTTGGATTATTGTACAGAGTCCGTAACTTCTTCACTTACGAGCAGTTAGATATAATTTATAAGAGTCATGTGCTCTCTCAGCATGAATATTGCCCATCCTTGTGGAATGGATGTGGAGAGGTTGCATTAAAACAACTAGACAAAATTCAGTACAAAGCTATTAGAATTATTAACAACCCTGCCCTTACAAATAAACTACCCCCCCAACAAGTAGGAAGGAATGTTGCCTCCCTTGCATTATTTTACATACATTTTTATGGCATGTGCTTAGACGAAGTTGCGTCCATGGTGCCATCTCTCCAAGCCTTCCCTCGTGCTACACGGGCATCTGGTAGCGCTCATGACTGGAATGTCACTCAGCCATACTGCAGAATTTCTGCCTATCAGAATTCTTTCGTTCCCCGAACTGGATCTCTTTAGAACTCGCTTCCCCAGAGTTGTTTCCCTCCAAACTTCAACCTACAGCTGTTCAAGTCTAACTGTTACAGATATTTTATGAACAGAGGATACCAGTAATCTGGTGTATGGATTATTTTTTTTATTCATTTGTTTCTCCTTCCTCTGTTCTGTTATTAAGGACACACCAAGCATTAATCCTCTAGGTCTTAAGATAAGCAGCAGTACTTATCCCCTCCTCCCTCCCTCCTCTCCCCTTCCCCCTTCCCCTCCTCCCCTCCCCCTTCCCCCTCCCTCACCCCCCTTTCCTCCCCTCTTACTCCCTCCTCCTTTGTCACGCGCATCCCTAAGGAAGAAAAAAGAAAGGTACCTATCACCCAACACCCATTTTTAGATTCAGGTCATCCTTTCTTGTGTTCCACTCCCTGCTGCAGGTGACCATAAGTTAAG
>NC_136993.1:12107642-12127642 GCF_032717465.1 Coenobita brevimanus | reverse complement strand
CAAAGTGTGCATTTTTTTACATGGGAGAACCAGGGTTCGCGCCCCGCCAGGATAATAAACTTTGGGAGTGTTCCCCCGGCCGTGTACTGCTTTGGCAGACATAAGGGGTGCAGTGGTTGAACCAGTGTCGCATACTGTAAAGTATGCTTGCACCGAGTCTGCTTGCGCGGGCTGATTACACCTGGTTCACAGACTACACATATCCAAAGCCAATCCAACATTACGATCAGACTTACAAGCAATTCTCACCCTACATACAATGTCTACCAGACAGCCTAAGCCATTTAGTAGAGATACATAGTCTATACCGTTCCCAGTTCCAATGGGATAGCCCAGTCCTGCATTGGACACTCAATGGCTGATGATTATTTCTCTCTCTCTCTCTCTCTCTCTCTCTCTCTCTCCCTCTCTCTCTCTCTCTCTCTCTCTCTCTCTCTCTCTCTCTCTCTCTCTCTCTCTCTATGTATATATGGACACTCAATAGCTAATGATTATTTCTCTCTCTCTCTCTCTCTCTCTCTCTCTCTCTCTCTCTCTCTATCTCTATTTATATATATATATATATATATATATATATATATATATATATATATATATATATATATATATATATATACATCAATCAATCAATCATTTCCTGTGACAACCCACGGGATGCATAGGGCCTCGATGAACCCTCTCCACCAATATTTATCTTTTGCCATCTCCTTCAGGTCCCACCAACACTCCTCTCCTGCTTCCTTTTTCATTGTCCTCAACCAGGTTTCCCTCGGCCTACCTCTACCTCTTCTTCCTCTAGCAGTCCACTCTGGCACATCCTGTATTAAACTACCTTCTTTTCTGTATATGTGCCCCAGCCACTTCCAGCGAGACAGTCTCACAAATTCATTAACTGGTTCCACTCTCGTAATATCCCTTACTCTTGCATTTGTAACTCTGTCTTGCCACTTTACCCCAAGAATCCTTCTCAGTATTTTATGCTCTAATCCTAATACTTTCTGATCTGTTGCAATTGTACTGTACCATGACTCATGCCCATAAATTAAAATTGGTCTCACCATGGACTTGTAAATTTTCACTTTAGTATGTACCGAAAGCATATTATTATTCCAAACAGATTTCAACATTCGAACAGCTCGGTAAGCCTGTCTAATCCTCTCAATTTCATTGTTTAGTGATCCATTTGATGATACAATCGTTCCCAGATATTTAAAGTTTTCTACATTCTTCACCACATTATTCCCAATTACACAATCGATTTGGTTCTCCACGTTCATATTAATAATTTCAGTCTTTCCACAATTTATTATCAATCCCACTTTTCTCCTTCCTCCACCAGACAATCAAGCACCCTCTGCATCTTGTAAAAACTTCCATAAATCAGTACAATATCATCAGCATAATCCAAATCCATCAGCTTCTTATTTTCTTTCCAGTTAATTCCTGCATCTGTTCTTCTTACAACCTTTTTCATAACATAATCCATAACCAAAACAAACAACAATAGCGAAAGAACTCCTCCTTGAATCACTCATGACCTAACTTGAAATGGATCACTCAAAGAACCACCCACCATTACCTTACAAAAAGTACCTTCATGCAGGCTTCTAATAATATTTACAAACTTCTCTGATATACCATAGAATCTCATGATTTTCAACATAGCTCCACGTGAAACACTATCAAACGCCTTTTCAAAATCCACAAAACACGTACTAAGTGGCATTTTCATCTCATTAGCTTGTTGCATTAGATGCCTTACAATAAAAATCTGATCATTACAACCTCGACCCTTTCTAAATTCCGCTTGTTCTTCTCTTAAAATTTTTTATCAATTACTGGCTCTATTCTGTTCAACAAGATTTTGGAAAAGACTTTTGCAACTACAGGTGTCAAAGTTATCCCCCTCTAATTGCCACACACACTTAAATCTCCTTTTTTTGGTATTTTTATAATCACTCCATTTTTCCACTCTTCTGGAATTCCACCATTATCCCAAGCCGCATTAAAAAGTTTCAAAAGCGCATTCATCAACTAGTCATTATCCACCTTAAGCATTTCAGGGAATATTCCATCCTCTCCTGGGGCCTTAAAATTCTTTAACTCCTTTATAGATTTTGCTACCTCTTCCAAAGTTATATCCCCTGTTTCTATCTGCAAATCTCTCTCGGCTGGCAAAATGTCCTCTTCAGCTGGGATTGGTCTATTTAGAACAGATTCAAAGTGCTCTTTCCACCTTCCTTTTATATCCAAATCTTTAGTCATCAGATTACCATTTCTATCTCGTACAGGTATTTCCTTCCTTCTCTTTTCAGTCCTACTTAACTCCTTTATGGCCTGATACGCTGCTCTTGTGCTCTGACCGTCATTTTTACTTAATTTAATTTCTGTCTCTGTTGCCTTTTCATCATATAGCCTCCTCTTATCACGTCTAACGAGTCTTTTTACTTCAGAGTGTAAACTCCCGTACTTTGCTCTAAGTACTTCAACTACCTGGCCATCAACATGTTGTTCTTCTCTTCTTAACTTAGCCTCTTTTCGTTTCTGAATTGCATTCCATGTTTCATCTGACATCCACTTTTTCCTTCTCGCTTTTATATTTTTCGTAATAGTAACCTTAGCACTCTCATGCAAAACCTCTTTACCTCTCTCCACATTTCATTAATATCATTGTTTTCAGATTCCATCAACGTCTGCAGGACTAGAAACCTGTTCCTACATTCCCACCGAAACTTCTCCCTCGCGCTCTCATCACTTCTCAGCTCATCAAAATCATAACCATTACCTGCTGTACAATTACCATTAACGTTTCTCTTAAGTTTTATTTTAATCTTTGACACAACAAGTTGATGGTCACTACCTATATCTGCCCCCCTCCTTACGCAAACATCTTGCAAATAACTCCTATGGCATTTGCTAATTGCAGTGTGGTCAATCTGGTTACAGTATTTACCACATGGTGAAATCCATGTAGGCTCATGTATTGTTCTATGCTCAAAGATAGTTCCACCAATTATAAGGTCATTTGCCAAACAAAAACTTCCAAACCGCACCCCATTTTCGTTTCTTATACCAACACCCTCCTTACCCATACAATCTTCAAAGCCATCCCTACTACTGCCAACAATCGCATTAAAATCACCAATGCAAACTAACACATCATGTCTTCCCACTCTATTCACTACATCCTGCAGCTTCACACAAAAGTCATCCTTCATTTTCATCAGCAGCCTCATTTGTCGGAGCGTACCCTACAACCATACTGATATTACCATGGTCAGATTTTAAATGAGCATAAAACAAGCGCTCATTAGTTGGTTCAAACTCACATACTGCCTTACAAGCATCTCTTCTCAGCAGTAGGCCTACTCCTTGGTAATTATTTCCATCACTCCTACCAGAAACCAACATAGTAATACCATCTTCCAAATTCATTTTATCAGCTCCACGCAACCTCGTTTCTGTAAGAGCACAAATATCCATCTTGTATTCCTTGAACACTGAAATAAGTTCTTCCATTTTACCAGCTTGACTGAGAGTTTGAACATTGCAGTTTCCTATTCTTAAGGTTCTTTTTGGATGTATAAACTTATCTTTACACCGTGGGATTCTTAGCACCCCCTGCCCACTTAAGGGCTGCACGGAACTGAGGGACATTGCTTCGTCACCAGAGTTCATTAAGATTTCTTAGGCAGAAAAATATTTTACTATGGTGCCAATGCCAGTGGCTCGCAGGAACCAGACAGTGGAGAGAGAAAATTAACTAAATGAAAGTAAAATGCAGAGGGTTTGGACAGACAAAGTACAAGGGAAAGAAAGAGAACAAACACAATGTAGATAAAAGTGTCCCTTTTAGTCGCCTCTTACGACAAGCAGGGAATACTGGGGAAGTATTCTATCCCCCCTTCCCCAGGGAGGATACATACATATATATATATATATATATATATATATATATATATATTGTGTCCCCCCCCCTGTGGCGGGGGGACACAATCTGGCTGCACTATGGGGTGCTACTACTACTCTGCGCCCAGGTTGTGTTAGGAAGAATACTGCCATTGTATTCCCTGCGTGTCGTAAAAGGCGACTAAAAGGGACAGGGTGAGGGGACTAGGGACCCCCTCCTCTGTTTGTTAGTCCCTAAAAAGAGACAGGCCAGAGAAAGGGATGGAGGATTGAGTTATCCCCATACCCTGAAGATTGGGTCTATGAATGTGCATGGATGTAGTACGATTGAGGATAAAAGGGAGGAGATTGGAAGAATGTTTGTGAGAAGAAAGTTGGATGTGTTAGCTTTGAGTGAAACGAAGATGAAAGGGAAGGGTGAGTCTATGTTTGGAAGTGTGAATGGAAGATTGTCAGGTGTTGATAGAGGAAGGGCAAGAGAAGGTGTGGCCTTGTTAGTGAGTCTGGAAGTACAGCAGTGTGTGATTGAATGGAGGGAGGTGTCATCGAGACTGATGTGGGTGAAAGCGAAATTTGAACGTGAGTTGTGGGTGTTTGTGAGTGCATATGGGCCTGGTAGTGAAAGGGATGAAGAAGAGAGAGAGTCTTTCTGGTATGATGTTGATGAGTGTCTGCAGAGTTTTGGAGCGAATGTGAATGTGGTAATGATGGGAGATCTGAATGCTAGAGTGGGAAATGTAGCAGTTGAAGGTGTAGTTGGTATGCATGGTGTGCCTGGAAGAAACGAAAATCGGGAACGAATGATAGCGATGTGTGTTGAGCGAGAGATGGTGATTGGAAATACGCTGTTTGAGAAGAAAGATATTTATAAGTATACATGGGTGAGACAGGAGGGTGGAAGGGTTGTTCATAGAGCTTTGATGGACTATGTGGTTGTGTCTAGGAATGTAATAGGAAGATTGTTGGATGTGAGAGTTCTGAGAGGGGAGGGTGGAGGTATGTCTGACCACTACCTGGTGGAGGGAAAGTTAAGAGTAGGTGAGAGATGGGTGAGAGCTAGGAGGGTTAGGTGTGGCAGGGAGGTTTTGAAAGTGAGTGAGTTGGATAAAAAAGAGAAAAAGATAGAGTATCAGGAGAAATTGAAAGATGAGTGGAATGCACTGAAAGATCAGGAAAATGGCAGTGTGGAGGAGGAATGGCAGTTGTTTAAGAGTGCTGTGGTGGGGCATGCAGA
The DNA here is from genome assembly GCF_032717465.1 of Coenobita brevimanus. Classification (NCBI taxonomy): domain Eukaryota; kingdom Metazoa; phylum Arthropoda; class Malacostraca; order Decapoda; family Coenobitidae; genus Coenobita; species Coenobita brevimanus. The sequence continues at coordinate 12,122,499 of NC_136993.1, read as the reverse complement.
AGAGGTGTGTGGTGTGAGACGTGTGGGTGGTGGTGTAAGAAAAGGAAGTGAATGGTGGTGCGAGGAAGTAAGTATGGTTGTGGCTGAGAAGAGACGTGCATATGAAGTGTGGCTGCAGAGGAAGGATGAGGTGTCATATGAAAGGTATAAGGAAAAGAGGAATAGGGCGAGAAGGGCTGTGCATGATGCTAAAGTGGCAGCAGATGAGAGGTGGGGTAGGCGGCTGTCAGAGAATTTTCAACAGAATAAGAATATGTTTTGGAAGGAGGTGAAAAGGGTGCGAAAGGGAGAGTCTGGGAAGGAAGAACGAGTAAAACCAGAGGATGGAAGGATGTTAATTGAGATGGATGCAGTAAGGAAGAGATGGGCAGAGTATTTTGAAAGATTGTTAAATGTAGAGGAGGAAAGGGTGGCTGAGATTGTGGCAGATGGAAGGGTGCAAGGAATAAATGTGTTGGGAGAGTTGAGTGATTCTTTGATCACGAAGGAGGAAGTGGAGAAGGCAGTAAAGGAGATGAAAACAGGGAAAGCTGCAGGTATGGATGGGTGTGCTGTGGAATGCCTGAAAGGTGGTGGAGTGACCATTGTTGACTGGTTAGTAAGATTGTTGAATATGTGCTTTGTGAAAGGTATGGTGCCAATTGACTGGGCAAGTGCTTGTGTGGTCCCATTGTATAAAGGCAAGGGTGATAAGTATGAATGTACTAGCTTTAGGGGTATAAGTCTGTTGAGTGTTGTAGGTAAGGTTTATGGTAGTGTTAATTATGAGAGTTAGAGAGGGTACAGAGGGAGTGATTGGTGAGAGCAGTGTGGCTTTAGGAGAGGGAGGGGATGCGTGGATCAGGTGTTTGCTGTGAGACAAGTGTGTGAAAAGTATTTAGCGAAAGGCAAGGATGTGTTTTGGGCATTCATGGATTTAGAGAAAGCGTATGATAGAATTGATAGGGAGGCTTTGTGGACTGTTTTAAGATTGTATGGACTTGATGGTAGGTTACTGAAAGGGGTGAAAAGTTTTTATGTAAATAGTAGAGCGTGTGTAAGAGTGGGAAATGCTGTGAGTGACTGGTTTCCTGTGAGAGTGGGGCTGCGACAGGGATGTGTGATGTCGCCATGGTTGTTTAATATTTACATGGATGGTGTTGTAAGGGAGGTGAATGCAAGAGTTTTTAGGTGGAGGTCTGAGTCTGGTGAATGTTCATGGTGGAGAGTGGAATCTGAAGCAGCTGCAGTTTGCAGATGATACTGCACTGGTGGCTGATTCAGAGGAGAGATTGAGACAGTTGGTAGAGGAGTTTGGAAGGGTGTGTGAAAGGAGGAAATTGAAAGTAAATGAGAATAAGAGTAAAATGATGAAGTGTACGAGGTTGATAGATGGTAGGGGGATGAATATAGCTTTGAATGGCGAGTTGCTTAAGGAGGTAGAGTGTTTTAAATATCTAGGGTCACATGTTGCTGTGGATGGAAGAATAGATGCAGAAGTGAAGTTTAGAATAAATGAAGTAGGAAAGGTGCTGGGAGGAATGAAAAAAGTGTTTAGATGTCATTCGCATAAAATGGATGTAAAGAGAAGGTTGTATGAGGGTGTTGTGGTACCGACTGCGTTACATGGGGCTGAAACATGGAATATGGGTGTAGCAGAGAGGAAAAGTTTGAATGTAATGGAGATGAGGTGTCTGAGGAGTATGTGTGGAGTGACGCGTATGGATCGAGTGCGAAATGATGAAGTGCGAAGGAGAACTGGAGTTGTTCGGGAGATGGCTGGTAGAGTTGAGCAGAGGGTGTTGCGATGGTTTGGGCATATGGAGAGAATGGATAATGAGCGATTGGTGAAAAAGATAACTAGGTCTGATGTGAGAGGTGTAAGGCTGAGAAGAAGACCATGAATAGGATGGATGGACAGTGTGAAGAGAGCACTGGATGCGAGAGGGATGTCTGTTGAGCAAGGAAGAGTGGCTGTGCATGACAGAAATAAATGGAGAGAAATTGTCAATGAATAAGTGATGACGCAGCCCTGAGGGGATACTCTCCCGCATTTGGTCTGATCAGCTAGTCAGGTCAGGTGCGGGTAAGGGGATGGGTCTGTTATGATGTGGCAGGGGTAAACCAGCTCTGCTGTCGGGCCCTGCTGCAGATCACTGATTACATTGCGCAGTTGACCCTTGTGCGGTGTGACGCGGTGAGGATCTGTCCGTTCTCCCCTTGCGGCTAAGATGCGAATGAACGTGTTTGAATGGATGAGTAATTGGGGAGTGTGTAGTCCTGTCTCGTATACCTCCCTTTCCTTGGGGAAAGCAGCCTAGGTATATATATATATATATATATATATATATATATATATATATTAGGGTTATAACTTTTTTATAACCTTATGTTCTGGTACCTCAAGTCGATGAACATTTGCTTAAAAACAAAGAATAAAGCCCTTATCCCTCTTAGTTTTACAAAAAGTTCACCACTAAATAAAAAAGTTCGGTTTTTGCAAGTGTATATTAACAAGTGTAATATAAAAAAAAAAACAGTTTATACAAATGCATTAATATATAAAATCACTGTTTATTACCTCGAATAAATATAAGTTGTAGTTTGGCATTGTTTCTGCAGGCAGCATAAAGTTCCTGCATCACTTTGATTGCACATTCTGCACATTGATTACTTCTTGGTATCTTGAGTAAGGATGGCTCCTGTTTCCAGTGATTCGGGAATGAGTTTAGTGTTTTTTTGTAAGGTTTCAATGTTTCTGATAAGTTCTTAAAGTCATTTTCATTGTACATCTGATTAGTAAACCAGTACTCTGCCCATTCGTACGAAATGAATCTGCATATCTTATTCAAAGTCTTCCTTGTTGTAGGTATAAGAATGAATGCACGAATAGCGAGAATTGCTCTTGAATTCCACTTCGCATTACTGATATTTTGAATTTCGTGAAAGTTAATCAAAGGAAAATGCCCTTTTTCTCCAAGGAATCTAAACACTCGTGTTACAGTAAAGGGTACAAAAACTTCGTGTCATCTCTCCACCCAGACTTATCAAGGATATCTTCTGTTCCATTAACAAACTGCGATCTAGTTCATTGGGCAGTTTTCGTCTATTTGAAGGGTGAATGGTTTCCTTACTTGCAACTTGACCTGTTGATTACCCCAATTCTCCTTTGTTTTTCACTTGTAGGTGGTAGAGTTGTTTATCTTCAGTGCATACCCACTGACCATTTGCTTTTGTGATATCAGAAAGTTTATTTAGGGCATTATATTTTCCATTCTTGATACATTCATCGTAAGATTTTAGCACCTTGACAAGTTTTGCTTCTATTGCTTGATCTCACACATGCGGAAAGTTCAATTTATTCTTGCATAATTTTGTAACTTCTTTGGAAATTTCGGCTGTTCGTTCTTTGCTTAATTTGATTTTTGTACCAAGAAACTGATAACGTCACACAACTTGCATTTGGTTTGGCATCCTGCATTTTTCTTCTGATGAAGATTCCTCTAAAGGCACAATTCCTCCTCGTCTATGTGACTACTGGAACCGCACCAAATTAGTGGTCCAGACATCCTTGTTCTTCTGTACAATACTTTCACTTCTTTTCTGCAACATCATGCTTATCCGGAAAAAAATATATATTTGATATATAACAGTAACACACTAAGCAATTATTTTGCTGATTGTTCACCTGCAATCTGCAAAGATAACTGTTAGATGCTGAAAAGTGCGTCCTGTTTTATAATATTAAGATTATTCAAGAATGTTCTAAACAATGTTAAACCATACTAGAACGTTACAAACTGTTCTAGAAAGTTCTACACAGTTCTAAAATCTTCTGTGCAAGTCTATAATGTAAAAAAAATAAATCTTTATGAAGATTAAGAACGTGATAAAACTTGCGTATGGTAACGTTAAATATAGGGTAATCCATTGTTTTATTTGGGGTTGACCTTTTTTTAAAACTGAGAGGAATAAGAGATTTTTTCTTTGTTTTTAAACAAAAGTTCGTCAATTTATGATACAGGCTATCTTTTGTTTGAAAAAATATAAAAGATATAACCCTAATATATATATATATATATATATATATATATATATATATATATATACAGGGTGTAACGCGACATATGACAATAATTTACACCAATGATCTATCATGAAATTTTGAGTTTATTTTGTTCTATAACATATACTCTCTGCGACCCCAGTTCAGTACCCAGCATTCGGCTTTTAAGTGTTAAAGTTCGGTGGGTAGCATGCGCCATTGGGTGGGAGCTTCGCAGGGCGACGGGAGTCGAGTATTATTAGCTCTTACTGTACTGTACATAAAAATACCATTTCCTCTCAGTACAAACGAGTTTTAAGAAGAAACTTTACGTAGTCTATTGATTCTTTAACATCGTTATGCATTTCTGCAATTCTTTTGCACAAATCGACTGTAAATTAAGGATTACATTCAAATTTTAGAGCTTGTGAGGAAGTAGGAGAGAGGAGAGGGGCTGGTGTGTTGTTGCCAGTTATGTAATGTGTGGTTTGTAGGATATTGCTAGCAGCATTTTCGTAACACCCACAGCTCATTCAGGGGAAAAACGTTATTGTAATGGGAGATTAGCCTCACTTTAAGTCAGGAAGACTACTATTTATTACAATTTTTCTGCTGCAAGTAAACGTGGCGCCATTGGGTATCTCCACCTGTATTCCTTTCTGCAACACTGGCTTTACCATCGCAGAATCCGTAAAAATAAACGATATCTGCATATTCTTGATTCCTGTACGTATGTGGCATGCTGTTTCATGAACCCAGTGAACAGCTGAACGCGGAGAACAGTATTTGACATGCGTGCCTCGCCTGCAAATTTTCCCGTTCAAATGACACTGGATGCAGGGCTGCCAAGTCCTGATCATCAGTCTCGCTAGTTTAGTCATGAAAACTTGCTAGAATGTCGCTAGATAGTAAACACCTCAAAACATCGCTAGAAAATACGATTAAATCTCTAGAATATCACCTAAAAATGGCAAAAAATATCCAAAATGTAGCTAGATACCATGTTGTCAGATGTTAAGGAGTCCCGCTAGATAGAAACCAAAAAATAGGTCTAGCTGCACAGTCGTTACATTGGCAATCCTGTGTTATTTTTCTCACGTCAACATCATATGAAAGCATTGGTGCCACGTTTACTTGCAGCAGAAAAATTGTAACGAATAATAATATTACTCCTGACTTAGTGTTATGCTAGTCACTACCTAGACCAATTTCTTTCCACTGAATGAGCTGTAGGTGTTATGATAATGCTTCTAGCAATATCCTACAAACCACACATTACATAACTGGCAAAAACACACCAGCCACTCTCCTCCCTCCCTTCTCCCTCACAAGCTCTAAAATTTGAATTTAATCCTTAATTTACAGTCGATTTGTGCAAAAGAATTGCAGAAATGCATAACGATGTTAAAGAATCAATAGACTACGTAAAGTTTCTTCTTAAAACTCGTTTGTACTGAGAGGAAATGGTATTTTTATGTACACTACAGTATGAGCTAATAATACTCGTCTCCCGTCGCTCTGCGAAGCTCCCACCCAATGGCGCATGCTACCCACCAAACTTTAACACTTAAAAGCCGAATGCTGGGTACTGAACTGGGGTCGCAGAGAGTATATGTTATAGAGCAAAATATACTCAAAATTTCATGATAGATCATTGGTGTAAGTTTCTGTCATACGTCGTGTCACACCCTGTATATATATATATATATATATATATATCGGAGCCTCTGTGGTACAGTGGTAAAGTGTGCGTTTTCGTACACTGAAGAAAGAGGGTTCGCGCCCCACCAGGGTAATAAACTTTAGGAGTGTTCTTCAGGCCACATACTGCATTGGCAGACACAAGAGGTGCTGTGGATGAACCAGTGTCGCACACTGTAAAAGTATGCTTGCACCGAGTGTGCTTGCGCGGGCCGATTACACTTGGTTCACAGACTAGAGACACATCCAAAGCCATTACAACACAACAATTACACTTACAAGCACTTCTCACGCTACACACAATCTCTACCATACAGCCTAAGCCACTAGGTAGAGATATATTGGTTGTATCGTCCCCACTTCGGTCGGGATAGGCCGGTCCTGCAGTGGACACTCAAACGGCTGATGAACAAAGGTCTCCCCCAACTTTTTCCACAAATTCCTTGACTGAGCCAATCTTTGCCACGTTTTCCCTGCAAATTTCTTTACCTCATCTCTCCATGTCCTGTCTGTCCTTTTTCTGCTATGCTTACAATCTCTTGGTGTCCAGTCAGTCAGCCTCTTGCTCCATCGGTTATCCCTTATTCTTGCTATATGGCCTGCCCACCTCCATTTCTGTTCTTTTATAACCTCTATAATATCTTTGACTTTAGTCTGCTCTCTCACCCAAGTTGTTCTTTTCCTGTCTTTTAAAGATATTCCCAAAATTGACCTTTCCATTGCTCTCTGAGAACGGATTAATTTATTTTCCATTGATTTTGTCAGTTTCCAGGTCTCACAATCATACGTCATTGCTCCTCTGAACTGTCTGCATGCATTCCTCCACCTCTTCGACGGGTGCGTAGCACCCGTCTAGCAGCAAACTCTCATCCCTTTTCTGTCCAACTCTCTAATGCAAGAGTTAACCGTTACTCCCAGTCCTTCATTTATGCAACAGGTCAGCTCTGGAACTGTCTCCCTTATGTCTGTATTTCCTGCTGCCTATGATCTCCGGTCTTTCAAACGCAGTGTGTCTAGGCATCTCGAAATGAATGGATCTTGAGTTTGGCTCTCGCTTGTATTTTGTTTTTCTCTTGGAGGGAACTGTTATTGCGGGCTCATGACCTTTGGTTCCTTCTTCCTCGCATTAAAAAAAAAAAAAAAAAGTGGCAAGCTATTTTTCATAATGTCTCTATGTTTACCGGAAGCTTTCCATCCAACTGTAATGCATCTTTTTATTCGCTATCATGATCTTTCGTTAATTTTAGTATTTGTCCCAAGTAGTTGTACTCAACTTCTTCAAGAATTTCATCACTTATTCTGATGGCACTCTTTGGTGTTTGTGGATTAAACATTTGTTTTACTCCGATTCTTCTTCAGTTCTACTTTCAGACTTTCTCTGTTTAGGTCATTTAACATTTCTTGCGATGCTTCCGCTGTTTCTGAGATTAGGATATTGTCATCTGCAAATCTTAAATGGTTTAGCTTTTCTTCATCTATGTTCACTCCTTTGTTTTCCCAGTCTAGCTTTCTGAAAATACTTTTTAGGCATGCTGTAAATAATTTTGGTGAAACTGTATCTCTCTAACGCATGCCCTTCTCAATCGTAATTTTTCCGAGTCCATATGTAATGAAACTGTAGCAGTTCCTTCTTTATATATGTTTTCGAGCAGCTTTACAATGTTCGCATTCACTCCTTGTTCTCGCAGTGAAATTATAATTGCTATGTGCCCCACCGAGTCGAAAACCTTTTCGTAATCAACAAAACCTAAGCACAGTGGTTTATTATATTCTGTAGTTTTCTCAGTTAGCTGATTCATTGTATGTAGATGATCAATGGTCGAATACCCGCTTCGGAATCCTGCCTGTTTCCGAGGTTGGTTTTCCTCCAAAATTGTTGTTATTCTGTTCGTAAGGACTTACGTGAAGAGTTTGTAAATGACTGATAATAAGCTAATGGGTCGATAGTTCCTAAGATCTTTTGAATCACCTTTTTTGTAGAGCAAAATACCTATATATTGTATTACACCATGTTTTGGGAATTTTCTTCTGTTTTATACAGTGGTGAAATAAGGGAGTAAGCCTATTTTGTACTTCTACTCATGCATCCAACAGTAAATCTGTTACTATTCCATCTTCTCTCGGAGCCTTCCCTTTTTTCATACGTTTAAGACAAATATTTACTTTGTCTGGTGTTACCTCAGGTATTTCACTTGTGTCAACTGAAAAGTTAGCTATTGGTACTACCGTCTTTGATGCATACAGGTCTTTGTAATATTCTTCAACTCTCTTCACCATCTTATCTCTGCATTTAATAATTTCACCGTTTTTTTCTTTCAGTGATGTCATTTGTTGCTTTCCTAGTGCCATTTTACTTCGGACCTGCTTCAGACTTTTTTCATATTTGGTGGTTTCTTTGATCTGATCCATGTTTCTCTTTCTTTTTCTTCTCTTTTTCGTTTGTTGATAAGCTACTTTAATTCCACTTGTTCTATTCGTCTTGCTTTGGTTTTAATTTCATTTCCTTTCGTTTCGTCATAAGCTCAAGTTTCTTTTCTGAATATTTATTGGATTTGGTAGTATTAGGTTTTCATACAACCTCCACTGATTCTCTTAGCATTTTTGTTAGTCTGTCGTTCAGCTTATCAATGTCACATTCAGCATTACTTTGAGCCTGAAATCTGTTCCTTATTTCCAGTTGAAAGGCTGCTTTGTTTTCGTTTACTGTTATTGGGCATATCTTTTTATCTTTAATCATCTTCTTTCTTTCATTTTTTAAATTGAATCTGGCTGTGCAACCCACCATTCTATGATCAATACCTATATTTACTTTGTTGATAACTGTGACATTTGTGATCGTGCTATTTTTATCTGCTATAATGAAGTCGATTTCATTCTTTGTTTCTCCATTTGGGCTTCTCCAGGTCCACTTTCTTCCTGTTCTTTTGTGAAAGAATGTATTCATTATTCTCATGTTAAACATTTCAGCAAAATTTACCAGCATTTCTCTTCTTTCATTTCTTTCTCCCACTCCAAATTTTGCCATACATGACTCTCCATTTCTCGACTTCCCAATTTTTGCACACACACACACACACACACACACACACACAATATATATATATATATATATATATATATATATATATATATATATATATATATATATATATATATATAATCAATTGCCAGATGCCTCAATCCCGTTTGGGATGGCCACAAACAAATCGCCTCCAAGTCGCCCTGTCCCGCGCCATTTCACTCCCCTGCTCCCAACTTACACACCCCTCTCTCATAGACCTCTCCACCCCATCCCTCCATCTCATCCTCGGCCTCCCCCTCCCTCTTCCCCCCTCCACCTCACTCACATACACTCTCTTCGTCAGTCTTTCACCCTCCATCCTCTCCACATGGCCAAACCACCTCAGTATGTTCTTCATAACGCTTCCTATCACATCCACATCCACACCACAACGTTCCTTTATATCCTCATTCGTCAGACTGTCTCTCCATGTGACTCCACAGGCTCCTCTTAAATAACTCATTTCCACTGCTCTCACTCTTGACTTGTGTCCTTCCAACAACGTCCAAGCTTCACTTCCATACGTTAGAGTTGGGGTCACAATACTGTCATGTAGTAACTTTTTCACTTCCGTGCTTACTTCCCTGTTTCTTATCTCACACAGACACACACATACCATATATATATATATATATATATATATATATATATATATATATATATATATATATATATATATATATATATATATATATATATATATATATTGTTACGGAACAGAGAGATAATGAACACTTCAAGTGAGAATATTTAAATCACTACTGTCCCGCAAAATTCCATGTTCAAAACAAAAGAGGTAAAATTACAAGTTAAAGTTTAATGCTCAAACTAACAACTAAACATTCAGGACTCATAAGGATAATGTAATGGCAAAACAGGTTACATATATGGTTAACTGCAATAGCCTCTATTAACATGAATTTAGCAAGAGCAAATTTATCTATGTCAGCCCTGATAAATGAGAAAACCGGATAATGCTCAGTTAAAGCAACATATATTATTACAGATACAAAATATTAATATTGGCTGATATTAAAAACTCTATATGAATCACAAAAACCTTACCAGGCCTACGAATTAACGCCTTAGGCTATACAGTACAAGAAAAATGGTAATAACACTTATACTCAAATTATACAGCAGCTAGATGGCTGGAGACTTCCTGAGCACTCACAAAAATAATAATACACTATACAGGGGAGGACAGAGATGTGAATAAAATGAGGAGTAGATCTAAGTGGCAATTAATGCAGAGACTGAGCTCATTATATGGGGGCCGGCAGATCTTGATGCAAGTTATAAGAAGGACGCGCAAATGAAGCCATAGGGGACAAAGAGTTGACAATCCTGCTCTGAACAACAGAAAGAACGACTTACTCTACTATAAGGGGGAGAAGGGGGGAGTGAGGTAGAACACGCAAGCCTGGTCACTATGGAAGCCACGAGGCGAATCGTGATCAAACATGCAACATACTGTACGTTAGAATTATACAAGGGATGATGAAATCATAGGCTATGTAACACCTCCCCACAAAGAAAAGAAATTTACAAAGGAAATTTCTTATTACTCTAAAACAATCTGTCTAAAGTCTAGATAAGCAATCTGCAATAACATTTTCTTTCCCCTTGACATGTTGTATTTTTTTTTTTATATAAATAACAGAACGGAGGAAGGAAAAACAAATTATAAAAAAAAAAAATAATCCATACACCAGATTACTGGTGTCCTCTGTTCATAAAATATCTGTAACAGTTAGACTTGAACAGTTGTGGGTTGAAATTTGGAGGAAAACAACTCTGGGGATGCGAGTTCCAGAGGGATGCAGTTCGGGGAATGAAAGAATTCTGATAGGCAGAAGTTCTGCAATATGGTTGAGTGACACTCCAATCATGAGCGCTACCAGATGCCCGTGTAGCACGAGGGAAGGCATGGAGAGGTGTCACCATGGACGCAACTTCGTCTGAGCATTTGCCAAAAAAATATCTGTAAAATAATGCAAGGGAGGCAACATTCCTTCTTACTTGCGGGGGAGGTAGTTTATATGTAATGGCAGGGTTGTTAATGATTCTAACAGCTTTATTCTGAATTTTGTCTAGTTGTCTTAATGCAACCTCTCCACAACCATTCCACAAGGGTGAGCAATATTCAAGGTGAGAGCGCACATGACTTATAAATTATAGCTAACTGCTCCTCAGTGAAGAAGTTACGGACCCTGTACAATAATCCAACTTTCTTTGAGGCGGCTTTAGCAAGTGATCTGACATGAGAGGTCCAGCTGAGGGCACTGTTAAGTGAGACACCAAGAATTTCAATACATTTGGAGGTGGGAATATTAGTAGCACTGAAGGTAATGTACAAATCTGGCAATATCAGTCTATTAGTAAACTGTATATATTTAGTTTTACTAGCATTAAAAGAGACAAGGTTGTTTTGTCCCCATTCACTGATTGTAGATAGATCTTGATTTATGGAGATGGCTGTACTGAGTTGAGAGGTAGAGATATTAGACTTTGTAAATGGATGTCTGAGTGTGAATGAACTATATAGTGTTGATTCATCTGCATATGAGGGAATGGGATTGTGGGTGACAGATAAGAGATCATTAATATGAACCAGAAATAGGGTTGGCGCCAGAACTGATCCCTGCGGCACTCCGGCGTTAATTGAGTGTAAATTCGAATATACATCATCTACTTTTACTCTTATTTTCCTATCACTAAGATAAGAAGAAATCAAAGGAACAAATGACGTTAGTCCATAGCAAGGGAGTTTGGACAGCAGGGAACGGTGCCATACTCTGTCGAAAGCTTTAGAGATATCAAGAGCTACTGCATGAGTTTCTCCAAAAAGATCAATTGATTGATGGATGGTATGAATTAGGAGATTGAGTATGTCAATGGTGGATCTTTCGTGGCGAAAACCGTATTGTCTATCACTAATTAAGTTGTTGGATTCAAGATGTTTAACAATATGCTTATTAATTAAAGTTTCAAATACCTTACCAAGAGAAGATGTGACATCTATTGGTCTGTAATTGGAGGGGTCAGACGAACTTCCTTTCTTCGGAACTGGGTGGATATTGGCTTCTTTCCATGAATTTGGGAATAAAGAAGTAAGTATGCATAGTCTGAATAATTTAGCTAGGACAGAGGCAAGTTCAGGGGAACACTTTTTCAAAACAATTGGCGAAATTCCATCTCGGCCTGGAGCTTTGTTGGAAGGTATATTGTCTAGGATGGATTTTACGTATCTTGTCTGTATTTTAAGTGGGGCAATTTCGGGAGAATCAAGTTCCAGTACTGAGACATTCTGGCTGGTATCATCTATGGTAGAGTTTCTGGCAAAGGTAGTAGCAAAGATATCTGCTTTCCCACGTGGGTCATTTGTAATATTGCCATCTGAAGATTTTAGTGGGGGAATGGAAGATGAGTTGTTAAAGTTATTATTGAAAGTTTTAAGAGTTGACCAGAATATTCTATTGTCATTAGGGTTGTTAAGTAGTTTTGATGCTTGCTTTTGAAGAAAGCTTGATTTAGATAGATTTAATACAGCTTTTGTATGTCTAATGAATACTCCTGAAGAAGTAGATTCCATCTTGTCGATCTCTGATTTTTATCTTTAAACTTACTAAGGAATTTCAGTGGGTTATGATCGGTATAAATGACTATGGGGTCAAAACCAGAACACAAATAAAATGAAAAATGCTGTAAACCCAAAATCAAAGCCAAAAGCTCTTTCTCAATAGTTGAGTAGTTCTTTTGAGGTGGAGTGAACTTCTTTCTGTAATAAGATACAGGGTGTTCAATACCCTGATCATCCTCTTGCAGCAAAACAGCTCCAGCTCCTGTATCACTTGCGTCAACAGCCATCTTAAAAGGCTTAGCAAAATTTGGAGTAGCGAGCCCTGGCTGACTTAATAGGATAGCTTTAAGTTTACTGAAAGAGGATTCACAGTTATCGGTCCAGACAAATTTAACTCCCTTTTTCAGTAGGTCTGTAAGTGGTGATACAAGAATTGAAAAGTTAAGAACAAATCTCCTGTAATAACCTACCATTCCCAAAAATCTTTGTAGCTCTTTCCTACTTTTAGGTCTAGGAAGATCACCTATAACCTGAACCTTAGCTCCTGGTGGTGCAACATGTCCATCACCAATTACGTACCCAAGGTACTGAACTTTAGCTTGACCAAACTCACACTTTGATAAATTAGCTACAAGATTAGCCTGAACCAAACGCTCAAGAAATTTACTGACATGGCATAGGTGATCTTTCCAGTTGTCACTGAAGATTAATACATCATCAATAAAAACAACACACCCTGCCAAACCCTCTGTTACAACATTCATGAGCTTCTGAAAAGTGGCTGGTGCATTCTTCATACCATATGGCATTACAGAACATGCAAGTCTTTCCTAGTGTTCAAAACATGAGATCTCCCTAGCACGTTCAGTCATAGGTACTTGCCAGTATCCCTTTAACAAATCAATCTTACTTATGTACCTAGCCTTTCCGATCTTGTCTATGCAATATTCCACACGAGGGAGAGGGTAAGTGTCTGTTTTGGTTATCTGATTAACACGTCTGTAGTCGATGCAAATCCGCTGTGACCCACCTGGCTTAGGGACTAGAGTGACAGGAGAACTCCACTCGCTCTGACAGGGCTCAATCATCTTGTGGTCCAACAGGTAGCCAAGCTCGTTCTGGATGAGAGGAACTTTCACTGGGTTCACACGGTAAGGAGGCAGTTTAATTGGCTTTGCTTCTCCAACATCGACATCATGCATCAACACAGTGGTTCTTCCTGGAGTGGCACGGAACACTTGCGGGTACTCCTGTAGTAATGCCGAAAACTCCTGCCTTTCCTCGGGAGATAGATGAGAAAGCTTAGTCTGGAGATCATTCATGATATCAGGATTCTTCCCCAAACTATCACTCAGGCTCATGCTGCATGGGAGAACTTCACTTGCTGACTCGGATGGAACAGCTACAGTGCAGACTGGGTTATTTTCGTCCTGCCTGTGATATAACTTTAGCATGTTGATGTGACAAAGTTGCTTGTTCTTTCTACGATCTGGTGTGGCGATGACATGGTTGACATCACTGAGTTTCTTCTCCACGAAATAAGGACCACTAAACTTGGCTTGAAGAGGTTGCCCATGCACCGTTAGCAGAATCAAAACCTGATCTCCTGGCTGAAAGTGGCGTAACCTGGACTTCTTATCATATCAAGTCTTTATCTTCTCCTGAGCAGCTCCTAAATTCTCTCTCGCCAGCTGTAAAGCAGTGGACAGCCGTTCTTTGAACTTTATCACATACTCCAGGAGGTTGACGTCATTTTCCTCCGACAGCCAGCATTCCTTGAGTAGCTTAAGGGGTCCTCTTACTTCATGGCCAAACAGTAGTTCAAAGGGTGAGAAGCCCAGTGATTCATATGGAGATTCTCTTGCGGCAAACACAACGAATGGAAGACCTTTATCCCAGTCTTTCTGATGTTCCAAACAGTATTTCCTGAGCATCGATTTGAGTGTTTGATGATATCTCTCCAACGCTCCTTGGGTCTGGTGATGGTAAGCTGAAGACGTGATCTGGGTGATGCCCAACTCTTTCAGAGACTGCTTGAAAACATTTGACATGAAATTACTTTCCCGGTCTGACTGTACCTCCTTGGGCAGACCAAACTTGGTGAAGAACCCCAGCATTTCCTTAACCACGTTCTTTGCTGTGATATTTCTAAGTGGAATGGCTTCAGGATAACGAGTAGCCATATCAATCAGGGTCAACACATAAGAAAATCCTGAAGAAGTCTTAGGAAGAGAAGGCCCACAAAGTATCCACGAGTACACGGGTGAATGGCGCCTCAAAAGGAGGAATGGGAACTAGAAGGTGCAACCTTTTCGGTCTGATTACACTTCCCACAACTTGAAGCAGGTGTGACAAGACTTACAATACCAAGGGAACATCTCTGAAGATACCTGGCCAGTAGAAGTGTTTCAAAATGCGTGCCACAGTCTTTCCTCACTCCCAAGGTGTCCTGCCAAACTCAAGAATCATAGAGCCACTCCTAATGATA
>NC_136993.1:11996816-12107542 GCF_032717465.1 Coenobita brevimanus | reverse complement strand
CCATTTTGTTATGATGGCATAAGCACGCGATTTATAGGTGCATATTTTACAAAAGTTTCTTAACATGACGATTAAAAGCATCATCAGAATCTCTGAAGTTGGATTTGAAATAATGATCAAAATTATCATCGGAATGTCAAAAAGCGTTAAGAAACATTTTCTGCCATCTGAACACTGGAGCCACTCGGCTAAATCGATACCTCCATATAAAGACGTCATCTCTCCAACACTACAGACTCATAGATGACTATGAATCATGAGAAGTTATCTTCTGGGAAGCTCTGAAGAGATGTCTAGTGGACTCTCAAATGGACATTTCTTAAAATGATCTAGGACAGGAAGTAGAGCTCAGAATTTCTCCCTCATCGGTCATATACATAAATCTCCTTGCCTCTCTTAATTAAATTGTGGCTTAATTTTATAGAAGAAGCTAGAACCGTGCTAAAGGAATAAATTCCCTGTAGTTCAACATAAGATTTTTAGGTACCTGAGCTTGGCTGCCATTCTTGCTGGGGGATCTCGATGGGTGGTTAAGTGGACCAACTGCATGATGAGCTCTAATCGTATGTAGTTAAAGCCCGGGCTCCTACAGTTTCCAGTTGTGTGCATGGAGGTGTACATAGAGGAAGTATAGGTAAAACTAGGCCTCTTGACCCATGACGAAGTTTTCTGTTGGAGAAAAAGGCCCATTCTGCTAAGATCTAACCAACGTGAAAGGAGAGAGAGAGGACAGAAAAGAGGAAAGCTCTCTCCAACCCACCATACCATCCGGTTAAACCAATTGGACCAGAACAGAAGAAACAACATGCTTATCAGAAAGCAACAAACATGGCAACTTGTATACGGGAGTGGGGGCAGAATAGAAACGACCATGCAATAAGAAAAACATGCTCACCCAGAAAAAACTCCCACATTTCAATGGTAAATGAAAAAAAAAAAAAAAAAAGGGTTAAAGATAATCAAAATATTATTTGCACACATAAAACTTCATTCAATAGTTTTTATTCATACATCCTCCAGATGGTGGCCCTCACTGTCTATACACGCTTGGAGGCGATTTCTGAAGGCTGCCATGGCTCGATGGGTCATATCGGGTGGAACAGCAACTATCTCCTGGCTTGAACAGGAACCCTTAAGGGCTTCGAAGAGTTTGGGGTCGATGAGTATACACTCGCGATTTAAGGTAGCCCCTAATACAGAAAAAAATCACAAGGGGCGAGGTCAGGGAATGGGCCGGCCACCCAACATCGCCATGCAACAAGATCACCTCCGATCCGGAGACATTTCCCCTCAGCACTTGCAATGATCTTCGAGCTGTGTGTGCTATAGTACCATCTTGGCATGAAACCACACATCAAGCTCTTTTCAAGCTCAAGGTGTTCAAGTTGTGGCCTTGAGAAAGTTTTCAAGCACATCAATGTAATGGTCAGAAGTTACGGTAACAGTTGACAATTCACCCTCTTCAATGAAACAAGAACCCACGATGCCAACATCGTAGCAAACAGTGCACCATGCAGTCATCTCTGATCGGAGTGCAATCGGTCTTTCGTGTAGCATGTGGAGGGGTTGTCCTCAGACCAATAGTGAAAATTTTGTTAGTTTCACAGAGCCACCAAATGAAAATGAGCTATGTCACTGCACAAGAGAACAGCATCTTCTGGAACACATTGCAGAATGTTCTCGCATAACTCCCTGCGGCTTATCCAGCCTCTCGTGACATTGAGTTCTTGCACACCCATCATTGTGTATGGATGGAAGTGAAGGTCTTTGTGTAAGATTCTCCTCTGCAGTTTCCCGGAATATCTCTACAGCTAAAGCATGCTTCTCTGTGTAGAATGTCCTCAGGAGACTGCACAACAGATTGCCTCAATGCTTCAAATATTCTCAGGTGTACAAGCACTCCTAGGTTGGACCAGGTGATTTTCTTCTCTAAAGCTGAGCCTGTTACCCTGAAATTCTCAACCCACTGCAAGATGGTTTTTTGATCTGAAACGTTTTTGGTTCCATGGAATACTGAAACATCTTTTGAAAGGCCCTCTGCACGGCGATCACAGAACAGTAAGTTGTTTGTGAAGAACGCTTCGACAGCGAATGCATGGTGTGCTCCCGACCACGCCCATGTTGGCGACTGGAGGATGGTTGGGGTTGGGCTACCAACAGACCCTAGACCCGCACTCCTCCTGCCTCACTACGGCCAGTGCTACAGCCTTTCGAAATGTGGGAGTTTTTTGGGGTCAGCCTGTATCTATTCCTGTAGGTATATAAAGAAACAGTGCAACATAATCGATGAACGTTCTAATTGTTCAGGAAATGTCTTACAGTTGTCTGCATACACTTCATCCTGGAAATAAACAATACTAATTATAGTATATAGTCTCAAAATATTTGCCTCAGTCGAACTGTAAACATATCAATTAGTTTTGTATTACTGTTGTTGGTGACCTCTTCCAGTAAGCAAGTATTAAAGTAATTTTTCTTATGGCTTCTATTGCATCACTTGGTTTTGAGTTTCATTCCATTATTTCTGGTCATGATATCGTTCCGTATTTCGAAAAAATTTCATATGTAACATGTCAGATTTGTTAACCCCTCCGTGGCCAAAAGTGTGGAGATTACCGTCAGCACCACAGGCCGATTTCTCGAAGTTTCCAAAATCGATTTTTTTGTTGCCGTAATGAAGAGCAAGCTCCAGTGCACCTTCCAATGCATATTTCAGCTTCCTTAACTCCATCCTTGTGGCGTGCAATTGAACGCAGAAGTGTCCCTGATATCTGCAGATGATATCGTCCCCAGCTTAAGTATTGCCGCAGTGCATATATATATATATATATATATATATATATATATATATATATATATATATATATATATATATATATATATATATATATATTACACAAAAACAATGTCATTGTGGTAGTGTCTAGATGGTGTGAAAATACGACAAGATATAGGTATTTGGAAGTATTTCAGTACATAATACGTGAGATTTGAATATTAGGAAAAAATATTTTGAATTTATTTTCACTTTTGTTGGTGTTTATTATGTTTATGGTAGTATCGAGTTATTTCTTTCGTCTGGGTGGTGGAGTTTATGAGAAAAGAGAGGTGAAAGATTCTATTTTTAGATCTAAACGACAAAAATGTCAGCTTCACAAAGTGTACAGGCTCTCCCGTGAGGGTTGAGAGAAGTCAGAGGCGAGCCGCGATTAGCACCTGGCCTAAGCTGATTAGCGGTAGGGGAGTGGAGGGCCTTTCTGGTCACTGCAGTACATTACGTGTACATAAGAAGAATTTAAGAAGAGGACAACTTGCAGTAGGCCGGTTGGCTCCACGCTTGGTAGCTCCTACAAGATTAACTGAACTACTAGAATGAGATAAGGATTGCAAAGAAGACGGCTCTCCCCTGCCCTCCAAACCTTCCAGCCGAAGCTGGCATGGAAAAAGTCAGAACACCACGTGTAGTATAGAAAATCTGACGTGGACAACTTATATGAAAGTGGTGAAGGGAGAAAAAGAGACTACTCACAGTGTAACTTGAAATGGAAAAAGAATGTGGAATTAGTATTGCTATTATTAGATTTTGTTTTTGTATACCCATCCCTTATTTGTCATATGTTTATCTAGCCTATGCTTGAAACTCTCAATGGAAGAGGCAGCAACTACTTTACTAGGTACCTTATTCCATTCGTCTACTACTCTAGTACCAAACCAATTTCTATTTCCTTACCGAAACGGAATTTTTGTAGTTTGAAACCATTACTTCTAGTTCTATCCTGTATGCGCACTTTAAGTCCCTTTGCTAATATCTCCTTTTTTTTTTATACCTTTCATCCACTTAAACACCCCAGTTAAGTCTCCCCTTACTTTACGCCTCTCCAGTGAGGCAGATTTAGTCTTTTTGGCCTGTCCTCATATGACAGATTCCGAACATCATGTATTGTTTTTATCATTCTTCACTGCACATTTTCTAACGAGCTAATATCCATTCTGCAGTAAAACATTGGTGAAACGCTAGTGCAATGCAAGTAATATGAAAATGCTCCAGAACAGTAAATAACAAAATCCGGAACAAATATGAAAAAATTGCCCCCAAACAACTATATATCTCGTATATTCACGTATTTCTTGTTTATCCTGTATGTTATTATTGTAAAGTTAGTTGCTTCTGTGTGTCACAAGGGAGGAGAAAGATGATATTTTCTGCCTGGGTCGAGGTAATGGGTCTCCCTTTGTCTTTCTTGGGAAACTTCATGCAGTCAATATCTGAGATTAGCACGGTCACTTTAAAGAAAGCATTTTGGTGTCCTGCACTTGTAAATATATCTTTCAATAGCATTCAGCATTGAATATGAGTATTTCACAGTCAAATACAAGAGCAACAGAAATGGAAAACAGTAACGGAAAATAAATGGAGGCAAACATAATACACTGAAGGGATGAAAAAAAAAAAAAAATAAAATAACCTTTTGTGAATAGTGGGAGTTGTGGAGTCAGACCAGGTCAACAGTTTTAGTAAGGTTCCTCGTGTAATCCCGTGAGATTTGCTCACCAAAAGCGATTTTTTTTGTTGGAATCATATCTTTAGGGTATTAGTAGTCAGAAAATCCTAGGTGGCAATTTTACTTTTGGCTTTTTAGTTTTCAAGGAGACAAAATTTAAAATGGCCGCCGACGTCATCTCGTGAAAATTAAGTTTTGAACCAAAGCACCTAGAATCATGTGTAAATATATTTTTTGGGGGGGTATTTCAACATGACAGTTTCAAATTTGACGTCCATTTTACATTTCAACATCATTTCGATCCCAAAATCCAAGATGGCCCAAAATTAATTTTCGGCTATAATTTGGTTAAATGCACATAGCGACATCATTTAAGTAGCAGAGTTTGGGTTATTTTAAAACAGTAGAACAATTTAGAGTAGCACTAGATTGCTGACCTAGTATTAATGGTCAAAATTAAAAATGGCTACCAAAATAGTTACCAGAAAGTTACATCTTTATTGTGAATCATAACAAATAACATTACAACCAAAGTTGAGCACGTCTTGTATCAAAACTTGCAAACGGAATTTGTAACTATTTAAAGTGACAAAATGAGTGTACAGTACAACTATGTACAAGATCGTAGGTGTGATATGTGTGCTGTGTAGTTTTATAGATCTTCGTCATGCATGATCCTATAGTCAGGATGTTTCCGCAGTCCGAACATTTGCAGAGTGCAGTGCAGGACAGGCCATTCTTGTGACAAGAACAGTTTGGCTTCTCATGACATGATCCTTGCAGCCACACTTGACAAGCTCCATCACTGCTTGTGGGGCTGGCTTGCCGAGGCACTTGACTGGCTGAAGTTTCCCATCTTCTTGTTGTTCCCATCCATTGTCCTTCGGGTGGGGAATAGTTGGTCTTGGTTCTTTGTATGACTTGTCTCGCCAGGAGATGAAGTTTGCTCTCATGATGTGCGGTTTGAGGGTGTTCTGTGTAGGTGGAAGCTTTTCTCCTTCGAAGTTCTTGGTCCTAAAAAGCTCCCATCGCAGTTCTACCATAGTGGTGCATGCTGATTTGCTGGAGTACACATTGCACACAAAGCGTTCCATGTGCTTCAGTACTAGTTCATCGGGTGTGATGATTGACCCAAATCTTTGCAAAGTCTCAATAATGTCATCGTTTGGTGCCAGTGCCAGAAACTTCGCAATCCACGCCTTCTTGGAAATGTTGAAGAACTTTCCACCCCAATCGGCACCTGTGAAGTTGTGTAATCCAATCAGAGCTTTTGATTTTTCTGACCCTATTGCAGCACATCTTTCCTTGACATCAATTCTTCTGTAGAATTTCCCCCTACCAGTCAACAAAATCACAGAGCCAGGTATCGAAACAAGTTGCAACAAGGTCGATCAGCAACAAGAAAACATCCGTGTCTGGTGACCACACGTAAATGTCTCTCATTGAAGTACTATGTGTAGAAGCATCCATGACATGAAGAGGGATTTGTGTGTCGGCCTCCTCGTGATTGTGAGTCGAAAGATCGTGATCAAACAAGTCATCTTTGTTGCCAAATGTTGATGTCCCATAAACAACAACAAAGCCTCTGTCGTTCCCTGCAAAATGAGACACCAGTCTTTTGCCAAGGTATTCTGTTAGCTGGGCCTTTGTGTCACTGTGGGAAAGCAGCATCTTCATAGTAGCATTGCGAATGCTCATTTGACCTTGTATGAAAAACTTCACAGGATGTGTAGAACCAGCTCGTTTGGCTCGTGTCTTTTCCTTCAAGGAAGCTGTGATGTATCTGTCGAATATCACTCTACCCTCTGCATATTTCTTCGTCATTCCGTCGATTCGTTTTACGAATGCATCACCTAAATCACTAATTGTCTCCATTCCAGGTGTTTTCGTCATACTCTGAACAACAGCCTGTCCGTCTATGATGATAACTCTGTCTCGGTTGACTGATTCGACTATTTCATCCTCGATGGTCTGCTCACTCAACCGCTCCAATACCTGTGGCATTTGTTCTACCTCTTGATTTGTGCTGATGGATTGATCTCCTGGTTCTGGTGGGGAAGCCTGACCATCAGATATGGCTGTGTCCTGTTGATCACCACGTGCTGGCGAGGAGTACAGCTCGATTTCCTTCATGAACGACCTCTTGTCAGTAGGAATCAACAGGGTCCCATCAGTGGCAAAGAGGGATCTTGGTGTTACTGCCATCTCGTAGTTGCCAATGGTCTCTGCTAGTTTGTCGACTAGCTGCGGGCGTGACTGCTGGATAACTAAGAACCGAGCAAGTACTTGTCGATCCTCACGCAGTTTGACAACCTTGTTCCCAACACCAATGCTGGTTTTCTTGAAACAAGTACTGAAGGTTTTCAGATTTAGTTTCTCAATCCTGTCCCAAAGTGATGCTGGGGAATCATTCGTCATTCTGGACGTCACAAACTGCTCATAGCGCTCTTGTCCAATTTTGTCCCTGTTCAGGATGTCAGATTTGGCAGCATCTGGTATGGCCATCATGGACACAAGATTTACTAATGGCATCTCATTTGAAAATGGCGAGCCACCACAGTGCTCTTCAATTCCACGGAGAATTTTCTCAGCATTGTTCGCGATACGAGGACCGACATTCCCTGTTAGTTGGTAGTGCTCATTTGCTGTGGTATCTTTCGTTGATGAGTATTGTTGTTGGAACTCTGTGACGATCCGTTTTAATTCTGGGGTCGTGAGCAGGAAGCGATTCAGAGCCTGTTCGTTTTGGGTAAGTCCTGTAATTCCACCCACAACCTTCAGCCCTCGAATTTCCTGTTCCAGCGTCTGATCAACGAAGAGGTTGGTGAATGGTGTTCCCGTCTTGTTGACACAGAAGTCGCCATCCTGTAATGCTTTCCACGTCTCTGGGCTCTGTGTCTTCAGCTCATTCATCTGAGCCAGGTGCAGAGGCATTAAGCAAGCATAGTTGTACAGATCATGTGCAAAGAAGTACTTGATCTGGTTATCGTAGTGCTGCCAAGTACCCTTCCCAATCACCTTGTCTGCATGCGCGAATGATGTTTAGCAGACACTCAACCTGGATCTGTGTACAACTTGAGAAAGTCACCCACTTCACTTCCGTTGTTGAACGTCATGGCAGGCTCGATGGTCTCGGAGTACTGGTCACATATTTTGTTGAATATGTTGATGGATCCTTTGTCACGACTGTAGTAGGCCTTCTCGAAGTTGTTGGCACTGCTGTATGAGAGACTCTGGGGAGCTCACACTTGTAAGTTGCTCGAATCTCAGCTTGTAGCATGCCAGTGCATTCACTATGTGATACTCCACACCACACTTGAAGGCCTTACCGCCAAATATTTGGCGCATTGTTGTTGGTGAATAGATGCCCTTTTCTACAGCAATGCTGTCAAGTCCACTTCCTTCTATGTACTTCCCCAAGGCGTGTAATGCTGCAAAGCATATGTGGAGCTCACCGGGTCGTAACACCCAGTTCGTGTTCCTTTGGGTAGACTGAAGTTTGATGGCTCTCTCGTACAGGTCTAGGTCCAAGGTGATGACTGTTTTACGTTCTGGTCCCATCACTACAGCTGAAATGTTTTGTGTCAATGATAACACAGTGTACAGAGTAGCATAATCTGTGGGTGCCTGACGAAAGAGAGGGAGCCACGACTTCGCTGTTTGTTTTCGAAGGCTCAACATCTTCCAGTTGCATGAGTAGGGAATTCGTTGCAGACCACGTCGGCATAACTTGTGTTTTTGAAGGTGTAAAACTGTGAGTTGTTTGTTCTGTTCGATCCTGTGGTGCTGCAGGTGCCTGGTTTTCTTCTGTATCTTCATTCGCGTCACTTGCTTGATCATCATTTTCCGCCTGTGATTCATAATTTCTTCTTGGATTCATCTGAGTGTTGGACCCCTAAATGAGAAGCCAGCATCCACACACGATCCATGCTGTTGTATCTCTTCAACAAACCTACACGAGCGTCAAAAACGAATGACGGAAACTTGATTGGCTTTGGGTCAACAATAACGTCTCGATGATAGACCACTTGCTGCTTGGTTGGTGTAGCTTTCACTGGGATTTGCATTGGCTTCTTAATAAACTCGCCATCAACGGTGTCTTTTTGATTCATGACAACAACTGTGCCATGTAGAGTGTTTTGACCATCGCAGGTTGCTTCCAAAAAATCAATATTGTCGACCGCAAAAAATACATATTGTCCCTTCTTGACAAATTGTGGCAGACAATATCCTCCGGTTTCTGACATCCTTTCCACTGCAGCACATTCGACTCTCTTTTCGAGGTCAATAACACTTTTGTAACTGGCTGCAATATGTAGACCTGATAGTTGATTGACAAGATCCTTACTGCGAACTTTGTTGTGCGTGCTTAGCGCAAGACCTACTGACAACGGTGTTTGAGTACCTGTCACAAACCCCACATCTGATTTGGGCACACGTTTGACCTGCCTGCTTGTTTTGACATTTTGCACGAGAAGCTGTGACAAAACGCTAATAGTTTTGCCCATTGAATCATCTCGCTTGTCACAAACCATTCTCGATTCTGTGCCGAACAGCAACAGCTTAAGAAAGAAAGCAACCACAGGTGGGTTTACATATGACATGCTACCAGTGAAATGCCAGGTGTCTCGATGTTTTAGCAATTCACCTCTAAGAACTTTGGCAACTTCAGCAACACGTTTCATAACCTCTTCTGTCCCTTGTGGGGCTGCATTATCTACAGCTGTGGCAAGAGTTTTTCTGGTCATCACTTGCTCACTTTCATTCTGGCGATTCGCCCTCACGAACTCCGCACCTGGAATATTTTCCATGATCAAATGTTTGAGCCCCTTTTTGTAATGAAAGCTTCTCAGTGGAACACCGTTCTCTTTAAGCAAAGAGGTGAACTCGTCATTGATCTCATTCATATTCAATATGACACCACTGGCCAATGAATAGTTCACAGCATTAACAATGTCGATGTCTGCGATGCATTTCCCAACACTCTCTTCCATCTTTGAGGAATACAGTGGGAAAGATTCACACTGCCTTTCAGCCTTCCTCAAGCAATCTCTGTGGTACCATAGTTCATACGCTGAAGCATCACCTGGGGCCTGCAAAAGTGATAAACTAGATCTCACTTTGTCATCTGTTGTTTTGTCTCTGATATTTATGAAACGCTTTCCCATGATGTCAGTTTGCACAAGGTGTAGGTCGCCCTCTGTTGGGTTGGAGCACAGAAATGTACATATTTTCTGCTTAGTCTCGCTACTTCCACGTCTGTGTGCACGAACTTCGCTGGAACTTGCAGACGCTTTTCTAGATGTTGAAGGGCGCCCAACTTTTGCTGGTCTTACCACTTCTGTCGATGAGGATTGAAGAAACCTTTTCTCTGCTCCCTCCAACATACGTTTATGCACAATGTCTTTGTAGCACTGTGAATGGTAAGGTAGGTGTTCCAGCTCAGTTGGATTCAAACTGGCAAGCCTCTCAACTAGTGGAGCAGGCTGTGTTTCTCCAAACTGCATTCGCTTACGGGCATAGTCTATGAGGTTTGATGTTGACTTCTGTGTGACATTCTTCACAAATGGATGCCTATCGTCTGCGACTTTTCCACAAACCACACACAAGGAAGCCATCTTAGATTTCAATTATATCTGAAAGAGAAGAGAGAGAGAGAGAGAGACATTATACATGCTACAAAATGCTGACTACATCAACCACACTACAAAACCTCGCATGAATGGCGAGGAAAACTTTATGAATGTAGCGGAACATATTTAACTGTCCTTGCCAGCATTTCTCCAAAACATATATCTTTCTTTTGTTTGGCAAAGGGGCCCCCCGGCTGCGCCACTGGTTTGACGCCCCCTAAAAAACTCAAAAGCCAAAAAGTAAAATTGCCACCTAAGTTTTTTTTGACTCTTAATACCCTAAAGATATGATTCAAACAAAAAAAATCCCTTTTGGCAAGTGCAAATCTCACGGGATCCATTTTGAGGTACACGAGGACCCCGACTATTTCCCCTCTCTGCCCTCTTTCACAGGTCATAAGTAAACATAGATTAGTCACTGTCTTTGAATCTCACATTATCTTCGAGGCTTACATATTTTCCCTGGCTTTTCCAAACACTTACTTCTATTTTACACTATTGTAATTCCTTACTTTTTGGAATAATCATAATACAGTAAACAAAGTTATTTACAATCACACTTATAATTTCACTGCACTAATTACCCAATCACTGATTTAGTATCTCGCCAAGGAATGACACTCAGGGAAGCAGGGAGAGCCGAGAGGCACCTTTGCATACATTGCACTATCAGGTGGTAAAGATGATGTCCTCGGTGCATGATGTGGTGATGACGGGGCACGTGAGGTTGAGAGAAGTGGTGAGATGACATGTGAGGATGAGGGAAGTGGTGAGATGGCACGTGAGGTAGAGGGAAGTAGTGAAACTGGACGTGAAGTGGCGGGAAGTGGTGGCAGGGGCGAAGCTATGCGGCTGAGTGCACCTGCACTCTCACTTCCTCCTCCTCCTCCTCGCCACTCCTCTCCTCAGCTTCCTTTCCTCCAGGGAAGAGCTCCTTTGCCACCATTTTCCGCCTTTTTGGTTGAGGTGCAGCTCTCCCACGATATGGTGGAGCAGCAGCATCGCCCTCAGAGGAACAGTCGTCATCGTCCTCCTCGTCAGGTGGTGTTTCGTACAAACGTCTCCGCTATCATCACTGCTTGTATCCTCCCTGCTACTGTGGCCATCTTCTGACCTAATCTGGTCAGTATCACTCTCCCCATCCTTGGGGAATAGTTCAGACCTGATTTCAGGGCTAGTTAGTCCCTTACGTGCATGCCGAGTGCGGCGGTGGGAGGGGGTGGAGGTAGGGCCAGGTGCAGTACCTTGACGTCCACTCATCATGGTAACGAGCACTAAACTGATGGATGTGATATCTGGGAGTGTAGTCTAGGTCAGTCTCAAGATGTTCAGAACATTCGTTCACGTCCCCAAAATTTTCGCTGGTTTCTACAAGGTGCATTTGAATGATACCTGCAGCCACGCTATGGCCAAGCGACATTTGACGTCGGCAGCCATGGGGGGGTTAAGAACTGTAAATACTTGTATTCGATCTCCTCAGTGTCGTCACTTTTTAAGAGAAACAATATTTAGAGTCTTTAACTCCTAACAGGCAGGCTACGTCAGCTATGTCCGTGCGTGAAGAGTCCTATTTTCTTGGTGAAATTGGGCGATAGGCCATCATTGTCTCCTACTGTCCTGTCCTTTACCCACTCAAACATTGAAACAAGTAAAATAGGATATATGCACATAAGCTGCAGTGTTATAATAGACGAGTTTCAGGTCAAAATTTTTTTGAAGTTAGATACTTGTATGGGTAAAAAATGCGCAGAAAATAACTGTCAACCATTATTTCCAAAAAAAAAAAAAAAATGTGCGGAAACATGAAAAAATAGTAGATAAGTAGCCGAAAAATCACGTGACTCTGAAACGGCCTGTGATTGGTCGTGACGTCACTACTCATACTGAGGCAGCATAGTCTGCCCTGTTTACGGTTAGCCAGGATACACTGTGCTTTTTTCTGATCTCTAAGGATGTCCAGTGACAAGAGGAATAATTGCTAATGTTTCGTGCCAATGTGTAAGTGCACTGACAAAAGCACAGTAGGGAAATTTCTCCTCTACATACTAGCCAATAACAATATACAAAAGCAGTGGTGGCTGGCAGCTCGTCGGAAGTTCTCAATGCTGGAATGCAGTCTTTACTGTTGTGAAAATATTATATTCTTCACCACATAGGTTCATACACACCTAATTATCTGAAATTCGGTCAAAAACCATGCTTAATTTAACAATTAATAGAATATTAGGAGTCAGAGTGAAAACGTGCTAAGGTTAGCGGGTATATCTACTTTAGATCGCCAACATGCCTTGACAGACTTCTATTTTGCACAGATCCTGATTTAAAAGTGCAAATAAGTGCATTTGTATGTTAAATTAATATTTATACAAAGCAGAAGTCTGCCAAGGCAAGCTGTTGAGCTTAGTTAAGGAGAAACACTTTCGCTAAATTTAGCGCGTTTTCGGTGTGAATCCGGATTTTTTAAAAGGTAAAATTATAAAAATTTGACCGGATTTCGGATAATTAGGCGAGTATGAACCTCTATAGTGATAAAGTCTATAACACTTACCAATTCAAAAGTGCCAATTCGGTGTTCTATCTGTCTGTCTATCTATTGCCAGACGCTTCAATCACGTTTGGGGTGGCCACAAACAAATCGCCTCCACGTCGCCCTGTCCCCCGCCATTTCACTGCCCTGCTCCCAACTCACACACCCCTCTCTCATATACCTCTCCACCCCATCCCTCCATCTCATCCTCGGCCTCCCCCTCCCTCTTCCCCCCTCCACCTCACTCACATTCACTCTCTTCGTCAGTCTTTCATCCTCCATCCTCTCCAAATGGCCAAACCACCTCAGTGTGTTCGTCATAACGCTTCCTATCACATCCACATCCACACCACAACGCTCCTTTATATCCTCAATCGTCAGCCTGTCTCTCCATGTGACTCCACAGGCTCCTCTTAAATAACTCGTTTCCACTTCTCTCACTCTTGACATGTGTCTTTCCAACAACTTCCAAGCTTCACTTCCTTACGTTAGAGTTGGTATCAAAATACTGTCATGTAGTAACTTTTTCACTTCCATGCTCACTTCCCTGTTTCTAATTACTGCTTTCAAAGAACCAGCAACCTTTCTTCCCTGCTGTACCCTTTCAAGCACTTCACCCTCCAAACCTCCATCCTTACTCATCATACTACCCAAGTACTTAAACGTACTCGCATTTTCCAATTCCTCACCATCCAACCTCGCTGTACATTCACTGACTTCACCTCTCTCAAAGACCATCACTTTACTCTTCGTTACATTCACCATTAGATTCCGTTTCTTACACACTCTCCCAAACTCATCCACCAAGCCTTACAGCTCCCCTTCGTCTTCACTCAACAACACAGTATCATCTGCAAACAACAGTACAGAGAGTTTCCAAACACTATCCTCTCTCACCAGGGCCACTCCAACTTCCACTACCCTACCTTGTACCTCTTTTATTACCCCATCAATGTACAGATTGAACAACCATGAAGACATGACACATCCCTGTTTCAACCCAACCTTCAAAGAGAAAAATTCACTTAGTTCAGCATCCACACGCACTGCAACCTTAGCACCATCATACATACTCTTCACAGCATTCAACAACTTCCAATCTACTCCATATATTCTTAATACTTTCCACAATCCTTGTCTATCCACCCTGTCAGATGCTTTCTCCAAATCCATGAAAGCCGCATACAACTTCTTTCCCTTCTCTAGAAACTTTTCCACTAAAGATCTAAGAATGAATATCTGATCTACACAACCTCTTCCCTTCCTAAAGCCTCCCTGTTCTTCTCCAACTAATTCCTCTGTTCTTTCTCTGACTTTGTCAATAAGTATCCTACCATACATTTTTCCTATTATAGTAAGAAGACAAATGCCTCTATGATTACCATACACTTCATTTTCCACTTTTCCTTTGTACAAGGGAATAATTATACCTGACTTCCAATCCTCCGGGACTTTACCTTCCTCCCAGGCCAATCTACACATCTTCCACATCCATTCTACTACTATCTCTCCCCCATGCTTCAGCATTTCACCACACACTCCATCAGTTCCTGTGGCTTTCCCCAATTTAACTTTCTTCATTGCTTCCACAACTTCTATCCTACTGATTTCTTCCTGTCTTCTCACCTCCCTCCTTCTCCCAGCCATTCCCTAGCCACTTATACTTGCATTACTTCCATCCTGTATGCTCAACAATTCCTTAAAGTGTTCTCTCCATCTGCTCACTTTTTTCCCTTCTCCACTAGTAATCTACCATTTTTATCTTTCACTCCCCTGCTAACCTCACTTCCACCCTGTCTTACTCTCTTCGCCTCTTTTCAGAACATTTTCTTACAGTCCCTCCACTTTACACTCAAATTCCTTCCAAATTCGTCATCCACTCTCTTCTTACTCCCTCTTACTAATCTTTTCACCTTTCTCTTTCTTTCTACATATAACTCTCTGTTCCGCCTCTCAACTTCTTCCACGCCCCTATTTCTCATCCATTCATTGTATGCTTTCTTCTTTTGTGCCACAGCCTGTCTCACCTCTTCAGTCCACCACGCTGTTCCTTGCACCCCCCTCCGTCTTCTCTTCATCCCACACACCACATCACATGCTGCACATAATTCTTCTGTAAATATCCTGCACACACCTTCCACGTCCCCCATCTGCTCCAATTCATATTTGCCCAATCGTTCCTCCACTTCTCTCTTATACTCTGCCTTTTTCTCTTCCTCTTGTAACCTTTCCACTCTCCTTGCAACTACTCCTTCCTCTCGTCTTTCCCTTCTTCTATTTCTCCATCTTACTTGGATCCTAATTCTGGCCACCACCAAGTAGTGGTCAGAAAGTCCACTCCCCCAACCTCCATAAGCTCTTGCATCCTTTACACATCTTCGCATCCTTTCATCCACACACACATAATCAATCATTGCCTTCCTTTCATTCAGAGTCCACCCACCCTTCTCATCACTCGCCATGTATACCTGTGGATCATTTTGTGCCTGAAGAGGGTATTGGCTATCACCAACCCCCCCCCCCAGCACAAATGTCCACTAATGCACTGCCATTCTCATCTACCTCAGCAGGCACACCCCACTCACCAACACTTCCATCCACCTTCACATTCCCTACTGTACCATTCATATCACCGATCAAAAACACTCTCATTCCTTCCAAACTTTTCCACGAACACTTCCACGTTTGTCCAGAACTCTTCTCTCATTGTGCTTGCACGATCTTGCATTGGCGCATACACACACACAATCACCCACATTCGTATTCCAACTTTCCACCTTACCCACACAATCCTTGACCCAAGTGATCCATACTGTCTTATGCTCTTCTTCCATCTTTTACTCACAACTATACATACTCCTTCCTTTGCCCTCTCATTCTCATCTACTCCTGCACATATACCCCATCCATACTCCCATTCTCTCACACTTTCTCCTCTCCATTTTGTTTCAGTTATTCCACATACATCCACCTTCGCACCCTGAAGCACCTGGACAATCTCTCTCTCTTTCACCTCATCATTCGCTCCTCTTACATTCCATGTTGCCATTTCCAAGTCCTTTGTCCGGTTTGGGTCGTCATCGTTTGGTCAGTCCTTGTCCAAGGCTTCTTGTTTGTCTTTTTAGTTAGTTGTTTTCCGGGGAGGGGCACTAACCTTCCGCCAACCCTTTTAGTCACCTTTTACGACAAACAAGGATACTAGGGGAGTATTCTTGAAAAAAAAAAACTACCACCCCGGGGTGTTGATTCGGTATATGACCGCCGATTCGGTATTTCATCACACTCCCCTGAAGTATTGTAGTTCAGAGTCACTGAAACTTTTTTTTTCAGAAAACTGATAATGAAGAGGTCAAATATTAAATGCTCATGATCATAATACCATTATAACCTCATACAACTGCTAATGTACGGCATACATTTAACACTTTCCACCTCATAAGAACATAAGAAGAGAGGATAACTGCAGTAGGCCGGTTGGCCCATGCTAGGCAGCTCCTAGAAGAGTAACTGAACTACTAGAATGAGATAAGGATAGCAAAGAAGAAGGTTCTCCCCCACCCTCCAAACTCTCCAGCCGATGCCGGCAGGAAAAAGTAAGAAAGAACACCACGCAGTATAGAAAAACTGACGTGGACATTTTATAGTAAAATGTGTAAGGAGAATAGAGACAATCGTAATGTAACCTGAAAAGGAAAAATTATGAATTAGTATTGGTTATAGATTTTTTTCTGTACCCACCCTTATTTGTCATATGCTTATCTAGCCTATGCTTGAAACTCTTAAAAGCATAGAAATTACATCAGATATTATATTGACGAAAGTTCCATTTGTTGAAGCTGAACATTTTGTTTGTCTAATTACTAGCTGCTCTACACTGTTTAGAGAGTTTGAAGTAGTCATTGATAATAACTCCTTAATACTTCCTGTCCTTTACTTCTTTCTGTGGGATATCGAACACGTGATGTTCATATTTAATGTTTTTGTCCTCAAAGTGCGTTACCTATTGGTTATGTACATTAAATTTCATTGCCAATATTGTACTCGAGTTCATTGACCTATCCAGATCGTTTCGTATAGATTTTCAGTCTGTTTTTTTAATTACTTGCTTCCAGACTTCGTCTCATCTCCAGATTTCGATGACCTAGAGGGGAGTCCAATTTCTAGATCATTTTTATAAATAGTAAAAGGAACTGTTCTGGAACTGACCCTTGAGAAACTCTACATCTACTCAGTCTGCTGATTCACCAATTATTACTTCATGCTTCTTGCCATTCTTTAACCAATCACCAATACATGATTTTTGATAGTGGCCATGGGATTTTTTTTTTTTTTTCGTAGTCTTCGATGAGGATCCTTATCAGATGCATTCTGAAAACCAATACAGATGACACGGGACGGTATTTGGGGATCCCAGTTATCGTAAATAGTTGAAAAAAAAATAAGCAGATTTCCAAAGCGTGATCTGTTCTTACGAAATTCATAATTTTTATCTCTTATAAGGTTATGCTTATTATGGAGTAGGGTCATTGTATCTTGAACATTTCCCCCCAAATTTGCATAGTACTGATAATAGGACTGAGTGGTAATTTATGGTGCGTTTTATAATACGCCTGGTAAAGATCGATGATATGTTAGCGAGCTTCCAATGATTAGGTACGGTGCTCTTCATTCATTTTGTGATTTAGTGAATATTTTAGTTATATGAAAGGCTAACAGTCTGTTACATTCACACAGTATGCGTAGAGATATCTAGTTTGGGCCATTTCATTTATTTAAGTTGTTTATCTGAAAATAAGTAAACTCTTCATGTCCTGTCAATTCGTTGATTGGTAACTTATCATCTTCTGGCCCTGAGAAAACCAGTAAAAGGATGAAAATGTTGATGCTATTTGCTGTTGCGAAAACACCTTGAAAGAAGTAGTTTAGTATTATTGCTGTTGTTTGGTTATCATGGACAAGATTGCCTTCCGAGCTGAGTGGAAGGACTATGCTGTCTTTAAACATTTTCTTACTCATCACATCATGAAAAGGATAATTTACGGTTTGCCTTTCCTTCATGAAAAAGTTTCTCCTCCTATTCTTGTTTGGTTTTCTGAATAATTTTAGTGCTTTGCTGCTGTAATTTAAACTGTTCGATACCGTAATCAAGGTTCCCTGTACGTTTATTTTTTATATGCTCCTCTCTTAAAACGAGTGATTTTTTAAATATTCTTTAAATCATATTGATGAATACTTCCCTCATTTCTTCGACGTTATCCACCTGTAGTAACTTAATCCAGTTGGAGCTGACAAATTCACTTCTCGTAGTGTTGAAATTACATTTTTTAAGATAAGGAACCAAGAGGCAGTTTGTGCTGGTCTTACAGTTTATTCAAATTCCAGGTCAAATGACATGATCGCAGTTATTAAGATTTTCACCATCACAACAACTGAGTTAATCATTGTAGTCACTGTCTGTTCTTGGACGAGCTTGAGTATATTATTACCATACGTCGCTGAATTCACTGCCTGACTTAAAAATGCATCGTCTATGAGTTAGTTCTGTGCAAAGAAAGCTTTCCATTTAATATTAGGATCATTACAGTCTCGTCAAGTAATGTCATGTTTGATATTTATGACTGAATTTATTTCGCCATACAATAATTTATCATTTTCCTTATCCAGCTTGGGCGGTCTATATATTACACCGAAAAGAATGGATTTATTACTCTCAGAAAATTTCGATATAAAATTTAGATGTTATAGTTTTGTAGCGATACTTCTCCAATAAGGTGTTCGTCAGAAAGGTTTGACTGATTTAGCAATGATAATTACGTCGTAATTTTTGGTAGCTGCACACGTAATCAATCGTCTCACTTTGAAAAAATAGTTCTCGCATTTATATGCATAATGCTCATAGTTCGGCTGGATCAACATGGGCTGTTGTGTCAGTTTAGCTGCTAATTCCACCGGATCCACCAATTTATGTAGCCGTTACATGGAATAGCACAGCTGACTACATATTATGTGTTCTGCTGTTATAGTATAACTAGATCACCGTGTTGAAGATCGACGACACTGTCTGTAGTACACGTCAGCCACTCGCCGTCACTGCCCGACACTTTCCACCAAAGGTCCTCTGCCACTAGAAGGTGGAAGCTGGTCTGTTATATTAAGTGGTAGCGTAAGGTGACAGAAATGGGCAGATTAAAGCTCTCTTTATTGGGCACAGAATAATTACAACCGCGACCCGAGAGATATGTAAGAGCGATACCATCTCCCTTGATAACTAAATGACTTCTGATGCTGTACGCTCACTGTCCCGAGTTGGGCGCGGTGCTGAGATCAGCCTTATGTTTTACAGTCTCAGTTAAGCATGCTACATCAATTCCCACCGACACGTCAGGTACTCGGACAGGAATTTTACAGACAGTTCGACTGGATAAGTGGTGATTACCACTCACTATAGCCCTGACTTTCTTCCAGTCCATACCCTCCGCTTCGTGTGCATCCGGGGACACCCTTGACGCTTCACTTGTCGGGGTCACAACTAGTTGAACGGCTCCTGATTGGATGCCAGTTCCAGTTTGTGTCGCTGAGGGATTAAGGCCTACAAACTCTTTCCCATTAACCCGCGCCGTCCCGAGGACGTACTTCCACGTCCTCACGTTTTGTCACAGCTAATCCCGAGGACGTACTTCAACGTCCTGCAATTGCAAGGTTCATAATTTCCACAATTTTCAATTTTCGCGAGTCATTTTTGGTACGTATACACGGGACACCTGCCTCAACAAGATGCCAGGCAGAGACAATGCCTTACCCAGCATGACCTCCTCCCCCCCCCTGCATGCCCTTTTCTCAGCAATTCACCTGTTATCAGTGACCTGGCCAGTATAGCCATGTCATGCCACGGTACGAAATTCAGGGCCAGAGTGATTCCCCAATCAATGACAATGTGGAGGACAAACTTTACATAGCATTAGAGGAAGAAACAGTTAGAAATGATGATCAGGTAATGTGGCATAAAAAGGTCTGGTATTAGTGAGTGAAGCAATGCTTATAATGCCTATATTACTGCTTGAAAACCAATATACTTTTGTACTACATATAAATTCGTAACAGTAAATAAATAAATACCGTTTATGAGTGGTGTGAAATAGTTATCCTCCCATAGAACTCGTTTTCTTTGGTGCCAGCCTGATGGAAAACCCAGTAAAGTAAGGAGGCTCTCCTACCTGTAATGAGTATTTTAAACCTCAGGTGAGCGGTTTCTCTATGAATTTTCGATGTTTCTCACCAAAAGCGAAAGTTTAAGCAAAAAAAAAAAAAGGTCGAAAATTGCCCGGGATTGGGGGGTACCAGTGGTCGAAAAGTGGCCGGGACGGGGCGGGTTAAAGGAAATGGAATGTCTTTGAGGGTGTATGACTATGTCATACTCCTCCATGGTTTCAAAGGCTAACAGCCCATCAGCTGGCAGAGGAAATCCTCAACCACATAAAATGTAGCACGTAACACAGGAGATCGTTTATCTGCCCTCAATGTCAACGGCACCTGGCTTACAGTCTTCATTCTACTCCCTGTGACACCTGTCAACATTATATCAGATGCTGATAATGTCCAGTTTGTTAGAGGCATTTCACTTTTAAGTCTTTCCAGCGCTTTACTAGAAATAATGTTTGTACATGCCCCTGTATCTACGATCAGGGACACTTGACCTTTCCCTATGATCCAAGGAATAGATAATAAGTCCACCTTAATAATAGCTGCCAAACATGCATCGGTGGATTGTACTATTTTAATTACTTTTGCGTGCGGCCCTGAGCTTCCCCCGAACTAGCTTGGTTCCCTAGTTTCTTCCTCTTTTCAATGACAGTGGGGCAATAGTCCGTTTCATGAGGACAATGCCCATGTATGGCACACCACCTTGGCCCCTTTGGCTTCGTAACAGGTATCTGCCACAAAGGAGGAGGGTTAATCTGACTTTGCATGCCCATATTGTTAGTCATGCCCCAGGTATTTGGATAAGGGCCCTGGGTTTGCATGCCAATATTAGTATTCATGCCCCATTGATTAGGATTCTGGGTTCGCATGCCAATACCATCTGTGTTTATACCCTATGCATTTGAATAAGGAACAGAAAATAAATTCTGTCCAAAACCTTGTGGTGTACTGAAAACACCTGAAGTATAAACAGGCATGTGAGTGGTTGTAGTACTATCAGTAATGACTGGATTTTGCATATCCTGAGTGACCAAAGGTACTGTTGTAGTCTCAACTTCCAGTCTCCTCACTAGGAATACCCTCATTACCATTTTGGGTCTAACTGATTGCTCTGGGACTGTTGAATAAGTATGACCAGAATGCAAATGCAAAGCGTTCAAATCCTCATCCAGTCTTTCAGAAATATCCTCATCACCTTGATCCTCAATATGTCCTTCACTCATTTTATATGTCTGAGCACTTTTATTTAATGTATCAACCCACTCATAAAATTCTGAGTCTAGTGGGGTTGGCTGATCTCTATTTCCCCTAATTCTACGTCCCCACTTTTTCACTGTATCCATCTAACTTTGTCAGTAATTATTCCCCTCCCAGTTACAGGAAGATAAACTGACATAAAAAAAAAAAAAAAAGGATAGTTACGGTAAGTGACAGAGAACGGAACACATATAAAATACACAGAAAGTATATTTATTTCAAGGGAATTCTGAGAAACCTTTATTTCCACACATTAACTAACTAACGTGTGTTGATCAAAGTGTGTGTGTGTGTGTGGATTACTAATGCATGGACACTACCTAGATATGAAAGTCCAGGATGATGTTCCACATTCCACGTTCCACACTCCACCAGACTCCTCCAACCATACACGGTAGCCCGCTCGCTGTGGGAGTTAGCAAGCGTCTGGTTCGCCTTGCAACACGCCAGGCAGTGACGCCACACGAAGCACACCAC
The DNA here is from genome assembly GCF_032717465.1 of Coenobita brevimanus. Lineage (NCBI taxonomy): Eukaryota > Metazoa > Arthropoda > Malacostraca > Decapoda > Coenobitidae > Coenobita > Coenobita brevimanus. Next base: position 12,085,946 of record NC_136993.1, on the reverse strand, counting down.
ACAGCCCGCACTCACTCCCCCTCGGCTCACCTCGGCCGTCCGCGCCTCTGGAGTTGCTAGAAGTCGCTGGTTGACCCACTCCTTACCGCACTGGCTTGATCTCTCCTTATCTCGCCTCTCACACACGAGAGCGAGATTCTTGCCAGTTTGCGTTTGAAGATGGAGATATCTCGCACACCACAGGGCGAGATAACTGCCAGTTTGTGCTTAAGATAGGAATCTTGCACTGGCAGAATAATGGGAGGAATTAATATTCACCACTCCAGTTTATCTGCTCCACTTAACTCACTGGTAATTAGTCCCCTTACAACAGTAGAGTAAGAGTTTCTGTTTCACCAATTTAGGAACGAGCGATTGCAAGGGTTACTGGTTCACAGCATAAATCCCTTTAGCACTTGTATCGTATCCCAGCACTGAGCACCAAATTTTATGTGTCAGTTTAGCTGCTAATTCCACCGGATCCACTAATTTATGTAGCAGTTACATGGAATAGAACAGCTGACTACATATTATGTGTTCTGCTGTTATAGTATAACTAGATCACCGTGTTGAAGATCGACGACACTGTCTGTAGTACACGTCAGCCACTCGCCGTCACTGCCCGACACTTTCCACCAAAGGTCCTCTGCCACTAGAAGGTGGAAGCTGCTCTGTTATATTAAGTGGTAGCTTAAGGTGACAGAAATGAGCAGATTAAATCTCTCTTTATTGGGCACAGAATAATTACAACTGCGACCTGAGAGATATGTAAGAGCGATACCACCTCCCTTGATAACTAAATGACTTCTGACGCTGTACGCTAACTGTCCCGAGTTGGGCGCGGTGCTGAAGTCAGCTAAAAGTGAGGTGCCAAGCATTTACATATCCTCTGGGCTTATGCAAAAAGTAGAGATAAATGACAACTCTACTAGCACATTATACACCTCTATAGAATGGTATTAAGTACATTCACATATACCAACATAATAAATGGTTCCCCAGGACTTTTCACTTACGCACAGTTCAAATATCTTTTCACTTCTAACCTTCATTTTATAACTGAAACAGGATGGCACTTGTGGTCTGCGATCCACCTTCTTCCCTGTACACAGCTAACAGCGAAATATTTGGTTGTTCATCATTCACACTTCATTACACACTGTTAATTATGACTAAACAGCTTTAAAAATTATTATGTAAAATGTGTGATACTACAACTTCTTATGGAAAAAGATGTTGACACCAGAACACTGAGAACCACCAAAATTAACCCTGCTTTATCATTTAAATCCTCAGTAGATATGGCAACAGTTCTACTATACCTCATACCAATTAATTTGGCCAGGCATGTATGGCAACACTGTTCCCACCGAGATTCTGATTGGCTGGAGGTGTTTGTTCGATTTCGTTGTTGCTTAAACCGATACTCTATTATCAGATGTGATACTGAGTTTGTCGACAATACAATCGTCAAAAGCAATAACAAATCCGTTAATACTTAACAACAATGAAATCTTCGTAGGAAGATAGAAATATGAGTCAACAAATTATTATAACAGTCCAAGTCAAGGTCAGCATTCGAACAATTCCTTTAAATCGCCGACACTCGATAAAATTACAGAAAATTAAGGAAACCTGCTTAATCTAAGCGCTGGTGTAACACATTTAAATTTTAAGTCCAGTCCGTACCCTTAAATCGTGCCACAACTCTGAATAATTAAAAATTCTGATGAAAAGACGAGTTGTGCGAGGAGGGAGGTTTGAAAAAATTGCGAAAATCAAAGTAGGCTAAAGGAAACTATTTCATTACATCTCCTCTATTATCATAGTACGGACTGGACTTAAAATTTAAATGTGTGTTACACCAGCGCTTAGATTAAGCAGGTTTCCTTAATTTTCTGTAATTTTATCGAGTGTCGGCGATTTAAAGGAATTGTTCGAATGCTGACCTTGACTTGGCCTGTTATAATAATTTGTTGACTCATATTTCTATCTTCCTACGAAGATTTCATTGTTGTTAAGTATATAACGGATTTGTTATTGCTTTTGACGATTGTATTGTCGACAAACTCAGTATCATATCTGATAATAAAGAGAGTATCGGTTTAAGCAACAACGAAATCGAACAAACACCTCCAGCCAATCAGAATCTCGGTGGGAACAGTGTTGCCATACATGCCTGGCCAAATTAATTGATATGAGGTATAGCCACTGATGTGAAGTATGTATATACTCGCTGTCTTAGGATCTATACAAGGGAAGGACGGTTTTAACTGAAAAGGAAACTGGTAAAAGTGTGGGAAATGTGAGTAATGCATAACTAATAACCTACTGCATATGGGAACTGAATAAATGAGAAAGGTGGGGACTTGAGCTGAAGCCAGACTTCCAGGGGATTCAATGATGAGTGAATGATTGTGAGGCCTATTCCATTGTCTATGATGTTAATTTTCTCATATTGTGCACCTTCCTCTTTCCTTATTTCTACACTCCATCGCACTTCATTCTTAAGTGGGAAAGAGGAACTGGATAATTGACATTCTGTAGAGTGATATGTACGAATCCATAGTGGTTTCACTCTTGTTGGATGTGTGAGGCAAGGCCCTAAATGACACAGAACAAAGAAGAGTGGAAATGTTGGAAATAAAAAGCTTACTGAATAATATATAAGGTGAGACAGTTTGACAGTGAGCAAGGTGGTGAAGTTGAATAACTAGTCGGTTGGAATGAGCTGGGAATGACTTAACTGTATGGAGAAAATACTGATAAGCAACTGGTTATATTGATTTATAGGGGATCGTTGTATGTGACATGAGTTAGGAGAGTAATGTTGTTCAGTGGTGAGATCTGGGCAGTAAAAGAATAGGATATTCGCAGGCTTAAGCGTACAGAAATGACAATGATTAGCTGGATGTGCAGTCCGTCCTTGAATGAGAGGCCTGGGAGGTTCAAGTTAACGATAAGAGTTGACAGGATGGATGCAACTGCGGTGTATACAGTAGGTGTTGTGATGAGGAGAGGAAAATTGAGATGGTTTGGGCATGGGGAGGGGATAGGGATGGCTACTGGGTGCAGGAAAGTGTGAACGTTGGGGGTAGGGTTGCAAGAGGCAGACCGAAAAAGACCTGGAATGAGGATATAGAATATGACCTCAGGGATAGGGACTGAATAGGGAAGCCGCCTGAGATCGAGCAGCATGGAAAGCCGCCGTCAGGTGGCTAAGGCCGACACATACAAGCATGTTGGAGCCTTTAAAATCGAAAAGAAACGGAACGAGATTTGAATCTAGGAGGGAAAAATACAATCAACAGGTGGAGGGATATGTCAGATAACTTTTGAACCACTGAAACTTGACTATCCAGGAGGGTGAGTGGCATATACAGAGCATGGAAAATTAAATTATAAAGTCAACATAAATGTTATTTATTTTAAGTGATTGATAGAAAACAGGCTGCCGGCGATGCAATCCAGTGAACTCTTAAGGTGCTGAAATGCCTGTCAATTAACAGTATACTCGTTATTTATTAACCAAAAGAAAATACATGAATAAACCAACTGCTTGTTTTTTATTAGTCTGAAGAAAATACCTGAATGAACCAGCTGCAAGGAAGGGGTTAAAGGTTAATAGAAATAGCAGAAGCAGTCCGAGGGAATATTAAGTTTACTTTATAGTCGAGTAACGCAATAAGTATGTGTGAATTGGTCAATCAAAGCACCATTTAGAGGTAAGGGCCATAATTTTTTGTGTGGAAATGTTTCTCCCTGTTTCGGGTTTCGTCAGACACTAATCATCTCTGTCAGAACCCTTTCCCTTCATTACAGTACGCTTAGGCCGGCCTACGGGACGGGTCAGGAAAAGGGGGAAGAGGCAGGAAAAACTGGGTAATTTTTTTTAGCAAAAGTTTGTGTGTGTGTGTGTGTGTGTGTGTGTGTGTGTGTGTGTGTGTGTGTGTGTGTGTGTAGCTTTCCACTGCCAGCGTCTGTATGTGCACTGAAGGCGTGGGATACAGGTAGACAGACCTAAGAACAGAGAGGACGGTAATGTCAGATGGCTTTGAACTCGCGTGAGAACAATTATAACGAGAATACTGTCAATACTACTACTACTATTACTACTACTACTACTACTACTACTACTACTAGTAGCAGTAGCAGTAGCAGTAGTAGTAGTAGCAGTAGTAGTAGCAGCAGCAGCAGCAGCAGCACCAGCACCAGCACCAGCAGTAGTAGTAGTAGTAGGAGCAGTAGTAAATAATAATAATAATAATAATAATAATACAGGTACAACACTGATTTCCCGGCACCCTTGGTTTCAGATCGTTGATGAACCTTTTTGGCGGACTAACCGGGATCGCATGTGTCACACCATAATAAAACAGGGATCAACGGATGTCACGTACTGTAATTCTACATTACACCATTGACACAGTATCCTTCAGTTAATCACACTCAAGTTCTAATTTAAGTTCTTTATGGAACAACTGAGTCTGGTTCGTTATTAAGCTACCTGTCAAGTCCACTTCATTCGACGCTGTCGGAACCATTCCGTCATCATTGAATCTGGCTCAGCACTCTTTCCTTCTCTCATAGTTATTGCTTGAATTAATCAGGACAAGGCGATATAGAGTTTGTTGGTATGTGCGTGGTTGAGAGAGAGAGAGAGAGAGAGAGAGAGAGAGATCATAGTCATGATCTTACCTATTTTCACCACTTTTGCATTTGATGACCTTTGACGCCCTGACCAGGCCAATGTAGCACATAGGTGTACTGTAGAAAATTGTAGTACTAGTCAATCTACATAAGCATACAAACTTTCATCCAATTCCGTCTAGCTGCCGGGGAACTAGGGGTGCATTTTTGAAAACTGGTACTGGTTGCAAGGTACACTGAGGCCAATCTTCACAGAATTGCTACAGGGAATGACTTAAAGATTACACCTAAAGAAAAAAGAGCTTTCTACGATCATTACTAAGATTCTATAGTTGAAGACGTGAAAAGTACGAAAAAAGCAGGTTTTCAGTAGCTGCTAGGCAACGAGTAGTGCCCTAGCAACCAAAACCTTGCGGACATAACTAGGTCATAGGCTGGTCATTGTTTCCAGGTTTGTCAGAATCGGTTAATTCTGAAGGATAGAAAGGGCTGCCACAATTAAAGTAGAAAGGAAGAATACAAGAAAGAAGGAAAACACAACTACCAATTACAGCAGCGTGGAGCTGGCCAAAAGAATTAAATAAAGAAAATGCAACAAACAATAAGGGCAGTATGGGGCTGGCCAATACTTCTCATTGAATTAAATTGATTAAATTGTACACACATCTGGATTAAATCGATGAAGTACCCATGTGGCTGCGGGAGGTTTCTTTCGCCATTTGTGATATTTTTCCCTTCCAGTAGACTAATTGCCTTGTCTACCGGGACGTCGGTGAAGATGGATGTTATGTCTCTGCTGGTCATATTCTTGTTATGCTTGGGGAAGTCCTTCACTGTTTAAAACGTCCCCAGGGTGCTTGAGGTGGACTTTGCTTAATTTAATCCATGGAGCTTGGTCAAGTGTTTTGCCAGCAATCCTACTAGGCGATGTGGGGCACTTTCTGTTCTTGATGACATGGGTCTCACTGGGAGGTTCTCGTGAGCCTTTGTGAGCCCGTACATAATAGCTGGTCTTGGGTGGTGGGGTAGAAGTGTCACATCTTTTTTTTCCACTTTCGATCTTCTCTGGATTTGTCTGGAAACTGCATGATTTTTCCTGTACTGCAACCCCATTTCGGATCTAGATACTTCTGTTTATATCTGAACAACTTTGAGGAGGTTTTGCATCTTGCGATTGTAGTCTGAGGAGTCCATTATCACCATACCTCCACCTTTATCTGCGGAGGGTCACGTAGACCCTGGATGTATTTTTTCAATGTTGCAGGACACGGTTGTTGTTTGGGGCAGGTGTGAGAAGGTCTTGTATAATTATATCCTTCCATGATTTCAGAATCTTTACTTCTGTAATTCTGCTTTATTAAGTCGACGTTCTGATTGGTTCTCGGGATGTCGATTGCGAATTTTAGCCTTAGGCTTAGAGCTTTTTTTCCCTCCAGTATTATTCCCATAGGTAGGCCTAAGTGTACTCCGTATATAGGAACACGGTTATGGCAAAAATGGCCAGAGTCTGATAAAAAACGAAACCGGGTGAAATGTTACACATCAGATAATAAAGGTCCTTATCTCCAACTGTTGGGTTCATTGACCAGTTTGTCAGGCACACTAGCTATCGTTTGAACTAACGAATGGGGATGCGTTCGTAGACTTTAGTGTGTGTGTGTGTGTGTGTGTGTGTGTGTGTGTGTGTGTGTGTGTGTGTGTGTGTGTGTGTGTGTGTGTGTGTGTGTGTGTGTTTGCTCTTATACCATACCGTACCTTCACTAGACCGACGATGTGCTGGGTTTTCCTCCCCTTTGTGGTGTACGTAAAAGTTTCGAGTTCCCCAGCGGTGAGCCCGACAACAATATGCCTGCAAAGATGTGATTACTTTTATCGTGAGAAGCTGTTAACGCAAAATCGAAGCCAACTTTTGGAGAGGTGTTTGTCTAAAAGTAACTTTCCTGATGTTTGTATATATATATATATATATATATATATATATATATATATATATATATATATATATATATATATATATATATATATATATATATATATATATATATATATATATATATTTATATATATAAAATAAATGTTGGAACTGATTATTTCGTAACATCAAAATAAATAGTTTGAATGGCATACCGGTACAGTTAAAAAAAAAAGTGCTGGTGACATTTTAAACTTGTCTTGATATTAAAAAATAATAATATATATTGTGCACTCTATTTTGTCTTTAAATTCTACAAAGTGATTCACTAATTGGAAACTCCACTGATGTGTATGAAAGTTGTACTCACTTGCCATGATAATCCCAGGCTTTGGGATCTAGATCACCAAAAGAAAGCAGGGGCTTAGGGTTTTGCAGCAGAAACACGTAACCTCGACACTGGCTACCGTCCCAAACCGCTGTCAGTAGATCTTCTGCTTCCCACACCACCACTACCTGATGGCATATCCCTCAGTTAGTCCAGTTTATCATCAGCATATGCCAAGACCGTATCCCGTTTCCTGGGATGACGTAGGTGTGACAGTAAGCAAATATTTACGCTTTAGAATACTGTGTGAAAAGGAAAGGAGAACGTGAAGCTAAAAAAAAAAAAAATAATAAAACTCAGCAATCAGAGAATAGGAAGAATATGAGAGAAGAAATGGGTAAAAAAAAAAAAATATATGTTTCCTCAGATAGCTGTTTATCCATTGGGAATATGAGAACGGTCTTCCACTACTACTACTACTACTACTACTACTACTACTACTACTACTACTTCTACTGCTACTACTATTAATAAAAACAATAATAATAATAAAAATGATGAATAAGTAAAACCTAGGATAAGCTCTTATTTATAATAGCCAATAGAGCAAAACCAAGGCACTTCTTCTGTATGCTTTAATACTATGCATATACTGTATAATTCTTAACTTATGATCCTCAAAATAGAGGATGACATGGCACAAAACTCTTCTCTCTGTTTATATTATTATTACCCTCTCCCATCTTCTTCAGTATATTTGATTTGAACTTTTTACCGATGCATTTCCTGTGCTGGTAAGGGGTTGGCAATAGCCAACACCTACTTTCGCGTAAGATGATCCACAGGTGTACAGTACATGGAGTCATGAGGAGGATGGATGGTGAACTTGTGAAACGAAAGGCAATGATAGACCAAGTGTGTGTGGATGAGCGAATGAGAAGACAAGTGTTGGATGCCAGAGTGTGGAGAGGGTGGGGGAATGGAATCTCGGACCATCACTTAGTGATGGCCAAAGTAAGACTGCAAAGAAAGTGGGTGAGGAGACGAAGGGGAAGACAGGAGGAAACAGCTCCTGTGAGAAGAGTGGAGAAGTTGTAAAACAGTGAGAAAATGGCAGAGTATAAGAGCATAGTGGAAGAAAGATTGGGAAGGTATGAGTTAGAGCAGATGGAAGGGGTGGAAGACGTATGTACGATATTCACGGAAGAGATAGGCGCAGAGTGTGAGATGGTTTATGGAGTGAGGAGGAGATGCAGGGGTGTGCAAGGGACAGCATGGTGGAATGATGAGATGAAACGAGCTGTGGAACAAAAGAAGAAGGCATATAGTGAATGGCTAGCGAGTAGAGGTAGGGGAGAAGATGAGAGAGAGAAGAGACAGGTATATGTGAACAGGAGAAGGGAGGTGAAGAGATTGGTGAAGGAGAGTAAGAAGAGAGTGGATGAAGAGTTTGGGAGGAATCTGAGTGTAAAATGGAGGGAGAGTAAGAAATTGTTTTGGAAGGAGGTAAAAAAAAGTAAGGCAGTGGGAAGGGGGAAATGGTAGGGGAGTGAAAAATAGGAATAATAGATTGTTGGTGGAGAAGAAAGAGAAACTGAGGAGATGGAAGGAGCACTTTGAGGATTTGTTGAATGTAGAGAGTGAGAGCAGTGCGAGTATAAGTAGTTGGGGAATGGCTGGGAGAAGAAGAGATGAGAGAAGGGAGAAAGAGAGCAGTAAGGCGGAAGTAGTGGAAGCAATGAAGAAGATCAAGGTGGGAAAGGCCCCAGGAACTGATGAAGTGTGTGGTGAAATGCTGAAGTTTGGGGGTGAGATTGTAGTGGAGTGGATATGGAAGTTGTGTAGATTGGCTTGGGAAGAGGGAAGGGTTCCAGAGGACTGGAAATCAGGTATAATTGATCCTTTATACAAAGGAAAAGAGGAGAGAAAAGTATGTGGTAACCATAGGGGTATTTGCCTTCTTAGTGTGACTGGAAAAATATGTGGTAGAATACTCATTGATAGGGTTATGCATATGATAAAGGAGCCAGTTGGAGAAGAACAAGGGGGATTTAGGAAGGGAAGAGGGTGTGTAGATGAGACATTTGTTCTAAGATGTTTAGTGGAGAAGTATCTAGAGAAGGGAAATAAAGTGTATGCTGCCTTCATGACCCAGGAGAAAGCTTATGACAGAATAGATGGGCAAGGTATGTGAAAGGTATTAAGAATATATGGAGTGGAGGGAAAATTGTTGAGTGCTGTGAAGAGTATGTACGAAGGAGCTAGGGCTACGGTGCGAGTGGATGGTGAGCTGAGTGAGTACTTTGATCTCAACGTGGGACTGAAACAGGGTTGTGTGATGTCTCCATGGCTGTTTAATATATACATGGATGGGGTTGTAAAGGAGGTGCAAGGTAGGGCAGTGGATGTGGGGGTGGTTCTAATGAATGAGGGTGAGATATGGAAGATTCCGGGGTTCTGTTTGCTGATGATACAGTATTGTTGAGTGAAGATGCATGGGAGTTGCATGGTTTGGTGAATGAATTTGGGAGAGTGTGTAAGAAGAGGAATCTGAAAGTTAATGTAAACAATAGTAAAGTTATGATGTTTGAGAGGAATGAAGTCATAGAATGCACAGTGAGGTTGGATGGTGAGGATATGGAGAATGTGAGTGCATTCAAGTACTTGGGTTGTGTGATGAGTAAGGATGGAACTTTTGGGGATGAAGTACTTGAAAGGGTACAGCAGGGAAGGAAGGTTGTTGGTTCACTGAAATTAGTGGTGAGAAATAAGGAGGTGAGTATGGAAGTTAAGAAGTCACTGCATGATAGTATTATTATCCCTAACCTGACGTATGGAAGCGAGGTATGGACCTTGCTAGAGGGGAACAAGTCAAGAGTGAGAGCAGTGGAAATGAGTTACTTGAAAGGAGCATGTGGAGTGACATGACGAATGAAGAAGTGAAGGAACGTTGTGGGGTGGATGTGAATGTGGTTGAGAAGATTAGGAGAAATACACTGAGGTGGTTTGGACAAGTGGAGAGACTGGAGAACGAAAGACTGACTAAGAGGGTGTATGTAGGTGAGGTGGAGGGAGAGAGAGGGAGGGGAAGACCGAGGATGAGATGAAGGGATGGAGCTGAGAGGTACATGAGGGAGGGGGAGTGAGCTGGGGGGAGGGTAGGCAAATGGTGGGTGACAGAACGACTTGGAGGCGTTCTTTCTGCGGCCACCCTTTTGCGGGATTAGGGCGTCGGGCTATAGATAGATAGATAGATAGACAGATTTCCTGTACACTAAATGAAAATATCTATGTCATTACAACCAAAATTCTATTCCAGACAAAATATGTGCATTTGTTCAGGTTCATAAGGTCCCTGTATCTTTCTGGTTATTGTTGTTACCAAAAACAAGATTAATGAATGTGGCAGTGTACAAGAGAGGTCAAGTGTATCATCTGTCTATCTGTCTATTGCCAGACGCCTCAATCCCGTAAGCGGTGGCCATAAACAAATCGCCTCCATGACTCCCTGTTCAACATCATTTCACTGGCCTGCTCCTAGCTTACACCTCCCTTCCTTATATATCTCTCCACTCCATCCCTCCATCTCATCATCGCCCTCCCCCTCCCTCTCCTCCACTCCATCTCACTCGCATACACTCCTCGTTAGTCTCTCGCTCTCCATCCATTCCGCATGGCCAAACCACGTCAAAGTATTTCTCCTAACGCTTTCTGTTACATCCACATCCACACCACAATGCTCCTTCACTTCCTCATTTGTCAGTCTGTCTCCCCACGCAACTCAACATGCTCCTTCCAAATAACTCATTACCAACGCTCTCACTCTTGACATGTGTCCTTCCAACAAGGTCCAAGCTTCACTTCATATGTTAAGGCTGGCCAAGCTAGGCAGGAGGAGGCATGTCTGGCAGCAATCATGAAGCTATTACAGGCACAGAGTGAAAGACAGAAAGAACTCAAAGAACAATTTCAGGCACAGAGTGAAGGACAGAAAGAACTCAGACAACAATTCCACGCAGAGTGAACAACTAGAGGCACAAAATGAAGGACAGAAAGTAATCAAAGAACAATTGCAAGCACACAGTGAACAACTAGAGTCACAAAGTGAGGAACAGAAAGAATGATATGAACAACTTCAAGAGCCGTTACAGGAGCAACAGAGGGAATTACAGCTGAGGACGCAAAGACAGCTAGATGCTTTCTTGGGGGAAATGAATGCATCTAGCTGTGAAATCAGCAGAGGTATGAGGTAAGCAATAATGCGATGGAATGTAATCAGCATGTAGACAGCCAGCTGAAGATGAGTGAGGGAATAGTGTTGGAGTGCAGACAACATATAGAGGACCAGTTGGAGCATGTAGATGACCAGCTGAAGCATGTAGACGGCCATTTCATAATACTTAGTGACAGAATTGAGCCTGTAGGGAAATATTGCACTTCTGAGTCTCAGGTTAGTGTACTGGGAGCATATAAAAAAACAGACAGTGTATGGTGGATCTTGACGAATCCCAAGCATCTAAAGGTAGCATTACAGAATTGAATAATCAGAATGTAGGAGTTTTGAGTCCTGCATGTAATTATGATGCCCCATTTTTAGGCCTCAAACCAATGAAGTGAATGGCTATAATGGGGGTCCAGTTAAAAAGAAACCTCAAGAATCTGATGGCAAAGTATTTTGGGAAGCTTACCGAGTGCAGTTTGAGTTACCTGCAGACCAGAATGGTTGGGATGATCGGCAGAAGGCAGTGCAACTTGATAGTAGCCATAAGGGAGCAGCAGTGGCAATTCATAGCCAGATGTCAATGGAGGAGAGGAACAGTTATCAGTCCTTAGTTGAAGTACTGGAGTGCAAATATGGGACAATGTACCAGATTGAGGTTTACAGGGCAAGATTCCGGACCCGTGTAGGGGCTCGAGGCGAATCCCTCTGGCAGCATCCTCATGACCTGGAGAGTATGGCACACAAGGGGTACCCTGGAGCAACACCTAACCTGTTGGCTATTTTTCTGAGGGACCAGTTCGATGCTCTGATAGTGCCTTGAACGTGCAAGTGATGCAGGCACAACCCAGAAACATGCAAGAATCACTAACCATGGCTCCAGAATTTGAGTTCTATGTTAGGTTCTGTACGTCCACTTTTCAGGCAGGTCGTAGTGCATGATTCAAGGCAAGAAAGGGGCAGGTATGTAAAGTGGAAAAATTTAAGGGAAGTTGCTGGAACTGTGAAAAGCAGGACACAGGAAAGAGGAGTGCTTCAAGTGGAAGAGGGAACAGGAGAAGACCGGAGGAGGTTGCTGGTTGTGTGGGAAGCCGGGACACAAGAAGGAGGATTGTTACAAATGGAAGAAGGAGCTAAAAAAAAGAGCAGTGCAAGGAAATTTGTGATTGTAATAGAAGTATGTTGGACATCTAGTAGGGTGGGACACTTCAGTCCTAACTATCTGACAAAGAAAAAGAAGGATAAGAAGGTTGCAGAATACCAGATAGAGGCAGAAAACTAGTGAAGGCTGGTTTTAAGGGGCAACCACCAGCCGGTTTTTCCCAAGTAGCCCCACCAACGAGAAAATGCAAGAGAACTGCGATTGGCAGTGTGCAAGCAGATGGAAGAATAAATGTCAAGAAGTGTTCCCTGGTGAATAATTCTGCCTCAGAGCAGACTTATGTGAGGCCTGGTGAGTTACATCATTGGCATCTGCCTGAGTCATCAAAACAAGAGTGTGGCGTAACTCTGCACCATGCAGAACGTAGAGGACCCTTGGATGTCCGGACTGAAGTGGCAGGGTAAGAGGACACACTTCCAGTCTGTGTAGCCAAGATGGGGGATCCTTGCCTTCTTGGTCCGGACTATCTGATGTCCATGGGATGTGAGCTTGAATTCTGCTCCATGAAGCTGAAGCTTCGAGGAAAGTTGGTTCCTGTCACGGCAGTGAGACGTAGCAATTCTAGTGGTGAGGTGAGGGTGCTCTGCACAACAGTGATACCCCCCAAATCAGAATAATTGTTCCAATGTCAGGTGAGTGGCTCTTTTGACAGCTGTCTAGGGGTAATGGACCCTGATGTACGATGCAAGACAAAGGCCGGAGAACTTTGGTGGAAGCAGGTGCTGATGGAGTGCCCGTTGTGTTGGCCAATTTCTCCCATGAGCCACAGAAGATCAACAAGGGAGAAATCGTGGGACTGTGCCAGGTGGTGGACCCTGAGTGGCATCAGAGGAGGGCCTGCAAAAGGAGTGTAGTCAAAGAAGATGGATATCTGCCAGACCACTTACAAGACCTATTTTCAGTGAATTGCCAATGCCTGGATGACTCAGAAGTGCTGAAGTTGAGGCTGTTGCAGACGTCTTTTCCTCAGGAGACCTAGACCTGGGGTGCACTGATCTGGTGGAACATCGTACAGACACAAGGGATCACTGCCTGATTATTGATTAAACAGCCAGCACGGAGGATGGCGCCAGCCCAATGGCAAGAAATGGAGAAGGTGACGGAGAATCTCCAAAGTAAAAGCATGATAGAACAGTCCAGCAGTTCTTGGGCATCAGAAGAGGTTCTGGTTAGGGAGAGGAATGGCTCATTAAGGTGGTGTGTGGAATATCGAGCCCTTGATGAAGTGACAGTGAAGGATGCATGCCCTTGCCAGAAGTGATGATATGCTGGATGCTCTGTCAGGTTCCAAGTAGTTCTCCACCCTAGACATGATGGCAGGATATCATCAGGTCAAGATTGCAGAGAAGGACAAGGAAAAAAACTGCGTTTTGTATGGGCAGGGTATATGGCAGTTTAACGTATTACCTTTTGGCCTATGCAATGCCCCGGTTTCTTTTTAGCATTTCATGGGTCATGTACTGGAAGGCCTGCACTTGCAGACAGCTCTCATCTATCTTGACGATGTAATTGTGTTTAGACGGTCTTTCATCCAGGAATTGGAGAGGCTGTCAAAGGTGTTCAACAAGATCCAAGTGATGCACCTCAAACTGAACGCTAAGATGTGGTACTTGTTTCAGAAGAAAGTGAAGCACCTGGAACACATTGTAGGAGAAGGTGGCGTCTGCACTGATCCAGAAAAGGTGGCAGCTGTGAAGAACTGGCCGGTTCCAACTTGTGAGAAGGAACTACGGAGTTTCCTAATCTTGTGTACCTATTATCAGCGTTTTGTCAAGGACTTTGCAATGATAGCTGCACCTCTGCACAAGTTAGTGGGGAAGAGCCCAAAGTTTACGTGGACTGCAGTGACTCAGAAGGCCTTCGATGAACTCAAACATGTGTTGACGAGCTCTCCAGTATTGCCATACCCTGATCAGAGTCAACCATTCATCCTGGACTGTGATACTAGTGACCATGGTATTAGTTGAGTTCTGTATCAGAAGGACGAAAAAGATTATGTGGTGGCTTATTACAGCAAGAAGCTCAGCCCACTGGAGCAGAACCATTGTGTGACCCGTAAGGAGCTCTTGGCAGTGATGAAGAGCCTTGATTTCTTCGATCTCTACTTGTATGGGTCATACCTCATCATCATCAGGATGGACTATGCGGCACTGAAGTGGCTGAAGACGTTAAAGAATCCTGAAGGACAACTGGCAAGCTGGCTCAGGAAGCTAGACCAGTACAACTCTAAGGTGCAGAACCATCCTGGGCAGGTACATGGCAATGCTGACAGCCTGAGTCATCGGCCTTGTGACTCAGAGTGCCGGCAGTATAATTAAAAAGAAAATCGTAGCAAGAAATGCAGCCATACTGTGGTGACAGGGCCAGTGTCAGCTGAAGAAGACCTGAAGAGGATGTAGATTGAGGATGTAGATTTACAACCAGTGCTAGAGTGACTGCAGCAGAGTACAGTGCGACCATCTTTGGAAGATATTTCCAGGTTCAGCCCTGCAACTAAGAGCTACTGGAGTCAGTGGGACCTTCTTCTTTTGAACAACAGACTGCTGGAGCATCAGTGGGAGACACCCAATGGCCTCAGCAATATTGGCAACTGGTGGTTCTGAAGAACATGAGGTCCGAGATTTTGGATGACACCCATAACTAGATCACTAGTGGGCACCTGGGAGTGAAGGAAACTCTAAGTCAGCTGCAACAGAGGTTCTACTGGGCTGGCATGGGTCAGGATGTTGAAGGGTGGTGTCAGGCCTGTGGTGTATGCTGTGTCAAGAAGTAGTTGCACCCCTCTTCAGCTGTATCAAGTGGGTGCATCGATGAAAAGAGTTGTGGTGTACATCGCAGGACCATTGCCACTTACTGAAAGAGGAAACCAGTATATAAGTGTTGCCATGGGATACTTCACAAAATGGCCAAAAGCCTATGCCATCCCTCATCAAGAGGTTGCGACTGTTGCTCAGGTGTTGGTTGACCAGTTCCTCTGTCTTTTAGGGATACCACAGGAGCTACACTCAGACTAGGGTAGAAACTTCAGGTCTGCTGTTTCGTGAGTGCTGCAAATTACTGGGGATCAAGAAAACCAGGATGACCCCACTAAGGCCACAGTCAGATGGGATGGTGGAGAAATTCAACTGGACCCTGAGACAAGAACCGGCCTAGTAGTACATTAAGGGACAGATGCCATGGGACATGAAATTGCCTGCGTTGCTGATGATCTATCAGTATGCATCCCAGGAATCTACTGGCTACACCCCTGCAAAACTGATGTTGGGCCACAAGTTACGTTAACCAGTTGACTTGTTAATGGGAAGATCACCTGGTGAAGAGCTGCCTACAGACACCTCCAGCTATGTGAAGGATCTTCAGGAAAGGCTGGTTGAGGTAAATCATCAAGTGCGAACAACTCTAAAGTTTTCAGGTGAAGTGTTGAAGTGCAAGGCAAGTGAGGTGAGCTTCAAGGATGGTGACAAAGTTTGGTTCTACAATCCCCAGTGGAAGAAAGGACAATCACTGTAGCTTCAGAGCCCGTGGGACGGACCTTACACTGTATCGGGCCACCTATCAGATGAAGGATATGAGATTCAGGGAGGCAGGAAATCTTGCCCAAAGGTGGTACACGTGGATCGTCTGTGGCAGTACCTTGGGCCAGGACAGTACACCTGGGACGTCTCTGAGGAATCATGCTCTCCCACTGCCAAGGATGTTAAGGAGGAGCAAGGAGCTAAAGTACAAGAGGATGGTGACAGTTTCCCATGAGAAGAAGTGCATCAGGAAGAGGACCAAGACATTCCAGGAGGAGTGGATTGTGTGGAGGAGCAGGGACGTCATTGGAAGCGACATAGGAGAAGACCTGATAAGCTGAAGGGTTATTTTGTTATTTTGTGTATAATTAAATGTTTAGTTTGGATATAGGATTATGTTTGTATACATTGTGTAGTTTTGTCAGGACGACAAAGGACCAGGATGGGGGTAGTGTTGAGAAGCAGGATTTGCCAGTGAGGTAATGCTGGAGTACCTCCGACGATTCTCGATTTTTTTTCTTTTTTGCTATGTGTCAGAGTTGCCAGTTAGCCTGCTATTTGTGAGCAAAGTTTTTTTTTTTTTTTTTCGTAAAGTTATGCATTAACTCTTATGCCCCTTTTCTTTATAATGTTTTTATTTACAGTATGTGATTGTTAAATTATGTAATACTGTGTTGGTTTCTATGCTAAATAATTTTAGCGTTATGTAATGTAAGAAAACTCTGGCATGTTTTGGATTTCTCCAATTTGTTACATACTGATGCTAGGGGCAGGGAGTACCAGCACGTCCTAGAACGTTGGAGAAAGCAAGGTTATATAAGGATGGGGAAGGGACTAGAGGACCTTCAGTTCAGTCTGAGTTTAGTTCAGTGTCAATGCAGATTGTACAGCTCTGGTACTTGTGAAAATAGTGAAGTGCAGTTGGTAAGCATTAAGTGTAATTATTTGGAAAATAAAGACAGCGACCTAAAGACGCCAGTGTTTCACATACAACGCCTGAGCTGATCTTGAGTGCTGTACACCAAATGGCTGTATTTAGGAGGAACAACTTTCTGGCAACATCCTTCCTATACTGAACTACTGCTGTTGGAGCCTGTGGTAGTGTGGGATGGGTACGTAACATTATTATTATTATTATTATTATTCAATCAATCAATCAATCATTTCCTGTGGCACCCTCGGGGATGCATAGGGCCTCGATGAACTCACACCACCACATCCTATCTTGTGCTAACTCCTCAAGATCTCCCCAACATTCATCTCCAGCTTCCCGTCTCATTGTCCTCACCCACGTCTCTTTTGGCCTTCCTCTACCTCTCCTACCAAGTGCCACCCACCCTGGTGTACCTCGTACTATTCCCTGTCTCCTATACACATGTCCTAGCCACTTCCATCGTGAGAACCTAACATATTCATCGACCGGCTGCACTCCCGTTATTTCTCTAATTCTACTATTTGGTATCCTTTCCCACCACTTAACTCCTAATATTCTTCTAAGTGCTTTTTTTTTCAAACACCAAGAATTTATTTTCCATAGTCACTGTGCTGTACCAAGACTCGTGTCCATAAATTAAGATACTCCTAACCATTACCTTATAAAGTTTGATTTTTGTATGCACAGAAAAATTGTTATTATTCCAAATATTTTTAAGCATTCCCATTGCCTGATTAGCCTTCTTTAACCTTTCCTCGAATTCAAAGTTCAAAGAACCATCCTTGGCTAAATAAGTACCTAAATATTTAAACCTATCAACTTGCTTTACAACCATACCTCCAATTACACATTCCTGCGCATTTTCCATATTCATATTGATTATTTCAGTTTTTCCACAATTAATAACCAAACCCACCTTGCGACCTTCACTCACCAAACAGTCCAACACTCTCTGCATCTCTTCTGGCCCATCACAAATCAAAACTATATCATCTGCATAATCTAAATCCAAAAGTTTCTTGTTCTCTCCCCAAAGTATACCTGCACCGGTTTCTGTTCCAACGCGTTTCATAATGTAATCAATGACCAATATAAATAGTAAAGGAGATAGAACACCACCTTGAATTACTCCGGACTTGACTTCAAACGAATCACTCAGACAACCATCAACCATCACTTTACAAAATGTGTCCTCATGCATGTTCATAATGACCCTCACAAACTCATCTGGTATTCCATAATGTCTCATGATCTTCCCCATAGTCTCTCTCGAAACACTATCAAAAGCCTTTTCAAAATCAACAAAACAAAGACTTAACGGTACTCTCATTTCATTAACTTGCTGCATCAAATGCCTAACTATAAAGATCTGATCATTGCAACCACGTCCCTTTCTAAAACCAGCCTGTTCATCCCTCAGAATACCCTCAACCACCGGCTCCAACCTATTTAACAACACTCTACTGAAAACTTTCAAAGCTATCGGTGACAAAGAGATTTCCTTCCAATTACCACATTCACTCAGGTCTCCCTTCTTCGGAACTTTAACAATTACACCATTCTTCCAAACTGATGGTAGTAACCCCGTCACCCATATCTTATTGAATAGCTTGGTCAAGATCATTATTAATCTATCCCCCTCCACTTTAAACATTTCCGGAAATAAACCATCCTCCCCTGGTGCCTTATTATTCTTTAACTGTTTTACTGCTTTCTCCACTTCTGCAAGCCTCAACTCTCCTGTTTCTATATTTAAATCTTCCTGAGCAGACGGTATATCCTCTTCTGGTGGTATTGGTCTATTAAGAACTGTCTCAAAATGCTCTTTCCATCTATTTTTAATATCTCCATCTTTGGTCAATAAATTTCCTTCCCTGTCTCTAACTGGTATTTCCTTGCGTTTACCTGCATTACCACTCAGTTCTCTAATCGATTCATATGCTATTCTTTGACTCTGTCCATTATTTTTGTTTATTAAGATTTCAGTCTCTGCAACCTTTTCATCCACACATCTTCTTTTATCTCTCCTAGCTAACCTTCTTACTTCTGAATTCAAACTCCAGTACGCAGCTCTTGCTAATTCAATCTCTCGTTCATCAACGCATTGCATCTCACTCCTCAATTTAGCCTCACCTCTCTTTTTTATCATAGCCCACGTTTCCTCTGATATCCATTTCTTTCTCCTGAATCTATGTCTCCTTCCAATCGTACATTCAGCATCTCATGCAAAACTTTGTTCACATCCTCCCACATCTCATCTACACTTCTCTCCCCCTCTTCCAACGTTTCCAGCACCAAAAACCTATTTCTGCATTCTAATCTGAATTCCTCCTTTTCTTCTCCTTCCCTTCTAAGCTTAACAATATCGTATCTACCAACACCAGATTTTTCCTTCTTCTGATTTTTAAGTTTAAACCTTATTTTTGCAATGCTGAGTTGATGGTCACTACCAATATCCGCTCCCCGTTTAACATGAACATCTAGCTGAGAACTTCTATGCCTCCTACTGACAGCAATGTGATCAATCTGATTTTTATATTTTCCACACGGCGACACCCAAGTTGTCTTGTGTATATTGCAATGCTGAAAGAGTGTGCCCCCGATGACTAAGTCATTTGCTAGACAGAAGCTTCCAAACCTCACTCCGTTTTCACTCATCCTACTACCAACTCCCATTTTACCCATACATGCCTCAAATCCCTCATTTGAACAGCCCATTACTGCATTAAAGTCTCCAACGCAGATCAAAACATCATGTCTAGGTACCCTTCCTACTCCTTCTTGCAACTTTTCATAAAATGTGTCTTTCCTTTCATCGAGTGCATCATTAGTAGGTGCATAACACACAAACAGACTGATGTTGCCATGATTTGATTTAAACCGTGCGTATAACAATCGCTCATCTATAGGATCCCACTCACATAAAGCCTTATTTGCCTTACAACCCAGCAACAATCACACTCCCTGATAATGCATTCCTTCCTGTCGGCCAGATATCAATAAACGTATACCATCCTCCAGATCCAACTTATCGACTCCAGTTAATCTAGTTTCTGTCAGAGCACAAATATCAAGTCCGTAATTTTGAAAAACCTTCACTAACTCATCGATTTTACCGTCATGATTTAGCATTCTCACATTCCAGTTACCAATTTTAATTGTATTTTTTGCATTAACAAAGGAATTAGATTGTAATTGAGGCAACCGTGAGATTCTTAGCACCCCCTGCCCATTTAAGGGCTGCACGGGACTGGGGGCCATTATTGTTCTTTCAGGTTCCATCAAGGTTTCTTTGGCTAACTACCTGAACACCTCGCCATTGTGTTGCAGTCGCAGTAGGCAGCTAACTTGCCTGATTGCCCACACCCGAAAGACCCAGCTATGCTGTAGCCAGTCACGTGCCGGCATGCTTCCCAGTCATTTCACTCTCAAGGAGTTCCTCTGCCTGAGAAAGCAACCACCCCCCTGCTCCCGAGGGCTTTTGATCTGTGTAGGTAGAGGGCGATCACTCCCTCACTAGCCATATACAGTGTATAATATTATACAGTGTATAGGCTACACTCACCATTATTATTTGTATTTGTATTTTTATTATTAATACTTGTTCACTCTCATCTTAAATGTCGGGACCATCTGCCTAGCCCCGGGGTTCTATGCTCCTCATGGGGCAATGTAGGATTTGATGATGGTTGGGTGGATTAATACTTGCCACATCCTTGTGGAAAGTTTACCTGTTTTTGTCAGTGTTGTTGTTGTTGTTTCGTTATTATTATTATTATTATTATTATTATTAATTTTTAAATTGTCATACTTTAAACTCTTTTTGGCTAGAGCCTTGACACTTGGTTAGTTTTGTTGGACAACCGTCCGCCTCTTTTGGCTAAATATGGTGACAACCCGTCAACCAGATCTCCAAACATTATCTGGAACACAGAAAAGTGGGTCAGCCAAGCTATCTCAAGAAGCATTTAAGCCAGGAAGCTGAAATTTTATCACAAAATAACTTGAGGCCTGACACAGGTAAAAAGGGACTATGGCTCCAAGTGGCAGATTATTCTCTGAGATCACCCAGGTTTTAAAAATTGGCTCTTTTCCTGATAGTCTGGATGTTATCTAATTATCCACGAATAATTAAAACAAGAGCCACCAAATTTGGTGGACTTGTGTACACAGGATCAGTGACCTTGACCTTGCCTGGGATATATAAAAAAATGAGACTTTTCCGGATAATCTGGTTGTCACCTAGTTTATCCATGAAGATTAAAGTTAGAGCCACCAAACTTGGTGGACTAATAGACTGTGATGACCTAAGGTGACAGGGAGAAAATCAGAGACCTTGACGTCACCTATGGTCAAACATTGGGACTTTTCTGATATTCCGAATGTCACCTATTTTTTGATGAAGGGTTAAAACTAGAATCACCAAAGTTGGTGGATTTATAGACTGGTGACCTAAGGTGACATGCACAAGATCAGTGAGCATGACTTCAAGGTCCCTTTATAGCTCGACTTCTAGTAGGCATTGACTGTGGAAAGTTTTTCTTTATCAAAATTGTCCTTGGATAATTTTATAGTGCTCTAGTTGTCATTATATTATTATTATTATTATTATTGGAGAAGAAGCACCTTAGCACAGAACTTCGTACAGATCCTGATTAATGTCTTTCACAATGACAATTCTCTTAACACACTCGTCAGAGAATTTCGTGTATTCATTTCAAACCATCCAAAGCTACGCTAAGTATATGTCAACCCTTGTATGTCATAAACTGTAACCCCCCACTCCCCTGATGTTACATGTTTAAAAACAAGAAAAACTTCAAACAAGTGTCGAGTAATGTGGCCGTACTGGATGGGCCTCTTTACAGCAAACATGCCATGGAATTTAGGTAAGTCATAAGAAACTGCTGAACGAGATGTATGTTTTTAAAGATATTGCTTGAAATACGGTGGCCGCCAATAACCGCAGACTGGGGAGGGGGTGGCGATACCATACACTCTTGAACCATACTTGCTATTCATCTTTTCCTCCTCTCCCCTGGGCTGAAGGAATGTCATAACTAGGCTTAGCATGAACACCAAACTTGAGGTGTTAGTTCAAAGCCTTATTCAAGCTGAGTAACTTTTAGTTCATGGTTAGACAAGGGTTTGAAAAAGAAAAAAAAAAGTAATGATTACGGTTTAATCCTACATACCCTCATACTCATCCTACATAGAAATTCATAGAAGGCGGTCGCCAGATGCTTTTATTGAATGCAGCTAAATCCATACACACACACAAAAAAAGATGAACAGTGATCTCTGTATCCTGTGTCAGCCATTAGAATTTACTGACCAGTGGGAGAATCCCAACAAGAACCCTGATGTTAGACTTCGGCACATGATCCTGGCCTTCGATTTCTCTGCACCAAAATCATATAACTTCTTCACACACACACACACACACACCGAGGCACCGAGAGAGAGAGAGCGGACGCACATTGACAGCGCTCTATACCTGGCCAACTTGGCCATGGCATTACCTAAATAAGTATCTTTATATGAGTCAAGCTCTGTACAAGGTTAAACTAAATGGTGTTCTAATATATATATAAAAAAAAGAAGTTTTAAGTAAGACTTGATGAAACAGAAAAGTAAACAAGCAGCGCAGGAAAGCACACAATCAGCTGATCATTGTTTAGTTTACAATCTGCCCCAGGGAATGTAAGTACTTTATGCGCTTTTAGTACTGCAAAATGACCACATACTTTAGTAAAGCAAATTGGGAAAAGAAAAGGGATAAAGGTAGAAAGCAGGATGATGATTTCTACCAAGAACTGGTTGAAATGGAGACTCACAACAAACTGGTTGAAAGAGTACATAGGTTGGAGACGGCTTTTCAGAATGAGATTGATGAAATTAAGAAACAGATGCACTTGCAAAAGGAAGAAATAGAAAAATTAGGGAAGGAAGTCAACAAGAAAGAAACAACCATAAATGAGCTAACAGTTGAAGTGGGTACATTAGGAGGAAAATTAGTGAAATGGCAAGTACAGGAGTCAACCACGAGAGTATCATGCAAGAGTTCAAAAATGAGAGACAATTAGGCAAGTAAGCAGTCTGATAGATCAGAGCAGTGATATTGAGGAGAAGTTAACACAGGTGAATGAAGCTGTTCAAAGCTACAAAAATGATGTGGAAACCACGTATACTGAAATGGTGAAAGTAAAGAAAGACTTGGAAACAAGGGTGGAAGAATAAAGCATTAAAAAAGAAGTGAAAAGAAAAATCCAAAACAATCCTAAGTCAGTCAGAGATTCAGTTGATATTAACAAATCTTTAGTAATCACTGGTATAGAAGATGAAGAAGTAAAAAACAAGACCTCAAGAGACAAAAAGGAGATGGCAAATGTAATGAGCATATTGAAAGAAGTATCAGAGGAAATCTGTAGTAAAGACATAGAGGAACACAAAAGGTTAGGGAAATACGAGAAGAGCAAGTCAAGACCCCCAAAGGTAACCTTCCAGAATGTAAACACCGTGGAGGAGATACTAAAAAATGCAAAGAACCTTATGGAAAAAGAGGAGTTCAAAAATGTATGGATAAAAAGATGCCTAACACAAGAGGAACTGGAGCTACTGAAAGACAAGAGGGAGGAAGCAAAAACAAAAAATGAGGGACGATCAGAGGAGGAGAAGAATAAATTTTTTTTTACAAAGTAATTGGATTGCAGGTACGAAAGTGGTACATAAACAGGAGGGAATAAAAATGAGGAAGGTAGTAGAACCAAATCATGATAAGTATATAAACAAGATGATTATCAAATGTGGATGAAATGGTATCTAAATTATTAGAGATGAATTATTATGTCAGAGAAAATGAACCACATATTATATGCCTAACTGGAACAAAATTAACACGAAGGATATCGAATGACATCCTAAACTTAGAGGAATATAATATATGGAGAAGAGATAGGAACTTTAAAAAAGGGGGAGGAATTATAATATTAACTAAGAAAAATCTAAAAGTCAAAGAAATAGAATTAGATATACCCTCACAAGTAGAACTGATTGCAGTAGAGATAAATACATCTGAAGGGGAAAGTAATTGTAGCCAATTTGTACATGCCACCCAGATCAAACACATGGGAAAGAGACGAATATGAGGACTTGGCGGAAAGTACAATTCAGAGTTTAAGACCATTACTACTTAAAATGGAAGAGAAATCGAAAAGAATTTTACTAACTGGAGATTTTAATACAAATATAAACTGGAATACTCTAGATATAATAAGCCAAGAAAGCTGTTTTTCCTAACGCAACATGTAAGGGAAAGCACCAGAAAAGAGGACTAAATGTACCCTCTAGCTATATGTCATATTTACTAGGCAAAAAAACGATGTTGACAATTTAATACATCACCCTCCATCCGGCAGTGACCACGCAATACTAAATTGCAATTTCAGGATTGCATATGACACAGATAACAGCAATGAAAGAAAAAGAGCCTAAACAATAAAAAGGGAAAGTTTCATGACCTAAAGAAGTATTTCTTAGAAATTGCTTGGGAAAAGGAGCTTAGAGGACAAGATTAAAATGCTATATATGAAAAATACTGTGAACTTTATGAAATAGGAGTCCAGAAGTACATCCCACAGCACAAAGAAGCAGAAAATGAAAATAAAGAAATGGTTCAATACAGAATGTAAAAAATCAAAAGAAAAAAGAGATTTGTTGTGGAATAGATCCAGAAGACACAATAGTGAAAGGGCATATAATAATTACAAACAGGCAAGAAACGATTATACAAGAACAAGGAGGGAAGCCCAAAAACAGTTTGAGGAGGATAGCCTATCACAAATAAAAGTAGTGATCAACCACAGCTATTTTACAGCTACATCAGAAGCAAAACCAAAGTAAAAGATAAAATACAATCCATTACGGACGATGGAATCACCTGTACACAAGAGAAGGATATTTGTGAAGCACCAAACAAGAATTTCCAATCAGTTTTTACAGAGGAAAAAATTTTTGAGAGGGAATATGTGGAACATGCATGCCCACACATACTACCAGACATACAAACATCAGAAAAAGAAACAAAGGAGGAGCTAAGTAAATTAGACAAAGGAAAAGCAAATGTTCCTAATGAAATTTCATGTTGGGTGCTACGTGAATGTTCAAAGGAGTTAAGTAAACCATTATTTTTAATTTTCAAGAAATCCTTGAGTCAAGGTAAACTACATGATATTTGGAAGAAAGCAAACATTGTCCCCTTATTCAAGAAAGGGAATAGACAAAATCCACTTAACTACCGACCAGTATCACTAACCAGTGTTGTAAGCAAGGTATTAGAAAAGCTTATAAGAAAAGCTTGGGTAAATCACCTAGAAGAACACAGTATGATAACAGAAAGACAGTTTGGTTTCAGAAAAGGAAAATCATGTGTTACTAATCTGTTGAACTACTATGACAGAGTAATAGACACATTACAGGAAAGAGAAGGATGGGTGGACAGTATCTACTTAGATTTCAAGAAAGCATTTGACACAGTACCACATCAAAGACTTTTATGGAAACTGTACCATCAAGGAGGAATTCGAGGCAAATTGTATTGTTGGATGCAAGATTTTTTCATGAAAAGAAAAATGAGAACAGTACTAATGGGAAATTACTCATCATGGAAAGAAGTGGCTAGTGGAGTACCACAGGGCTCAGTGCTGGCACCAATCATGTTTTTAGTGTATATGAATGATATAGACAGTAATACAGGAAATGAAAGCTATCTAAATATGTTTGCAGATGATGCAAAACTACAAAGGAGAATTACTAACACAGACTCTTGTAAAGAGCTACAAGAAGAATTAATAAACTTCATGAATGGAGTAATACATGGCAAATGGAATTCATTGTGGACAAGTGTCATGTAATCAAGTTTGGTAAAAGTGGAAAAAGACCTGATTGGGATTATACATTAGGAAATAAAACCCTACACACATCAGAAAGAGAGAAAAACCTAGGTGTGATTGTCAATAACAGACTATCTCCGGCTGACCACATCAGTGAGAAGGTACGGAACATGTATACACTGCTTGCCAATATGAGAATAGCGTTTACATACATAAATGAAGACATGCTAAGAAAGATAATAACATCATTCATCAGACCAACCCTGGAGTATGCATCAGTAGTCTGGAGTCCTTATCTCAAAAAACACATAGACAAGATTGAAAAAGTTCAAAGGGCCTCTACTCGTACAAGATGGATACCAAGCTTAAGGGATCTACGCTACGAAGAAAGACTAAATAAACTGAATCTACCAACACTACAGGAGAGAAGGAAAAGAGGTGAGATGATTATGCTATATAAAGGCATATCACGGAAGGAGATAATATACATAAATGATTACTTAACGTATGGGGAAGCATCAGCAAGACGACACTGCAAAAAACTGCATAAAAAGAGAGGTGATAAAGACGTAAGGAAATTTAGTTTCCCAAACAGAGCAGTTGATCAGTGGAATGCACTACCGAATGAAATAGTGTGTGCCAAAACAATTCACAAATTTAGGGATATGTACGATAAATATGGTTTAAGACACGGGACAGTACGAGCTTGACTCATTCCTGTAAAGATACAATTAGGTAATCACACACACACACACACACACACACACAGTATGCCTGACACGGGATAATGCATTCAGTAGTTTAATAATACTTGTTCTATGCCTCCCCCCCCCTCTCTCTCTCTCTTATGCTTACCTGCCTGAGATGAATCCAGGTGTTAAGGAGGCTAATGACAGCTGAGTGAAAGAACCATGAGTCAACAACCATGAGTAAAGAACACTGTGCCAACTCCGTCTCCAGTACTTGTGCTAGCAATGCCTCCAGACACAACATATCTTCATCACTACCATTTCCCAACTCGTTACGTCCTAGTATGCCTTCAGATCTAATTCTGGGGACAATGAAGCCATAAAATGTAAGGATACATGTATCATAACTGTGCTTAGGTGATCAAAATATTGGGTGATATTGGCGTGCTCGTTTTACTCTGATTTACCCAAAAATTGCGATATCTTCATCTTTAATGTTGAACCCTTACTAGAGATTGACACTGTAATATGAGGATAATCACCAAGAAGTGCTATGAAAAGGATGTAGCACTATAGAATTGTCATATTTTGCCTCTGAACTACAATGGAATAATCTGCAGTAGGACGAAAATCTAGGCTAATGTAATATGAACAGGGTCTAATTAAACAGTTATTGGGGCAACTGACACAATTTTGGTACAATGTTTGTATCGTACATCAAGGAAAGTCATGTTTTTGATGTTATTACAAACTTGTAAAATGATAGTTACATAAATAGATTGTTACAGAATATTATGTTTGAGAAATATAATCATTATTCAAAAACAGAAAAGCAACAATAAAGTAAATAATGTGTGGAGTTGGCATGCACGGCATTCTTTTTTAACAACACGAAGGAGTAGAATAATGCAACTATACAATATTTTATTGGTTATTGCTGGGCTGTCCCAGGAGCCTGTCTGGAAATGTTTTTGCCATTGAGTAGTTATTTCCTTAATGAGGGACAGTTTTCAAATTAGGTTTTTGGAGCCCTTGATGGCCTCCACGAGAATTACAGGACCCTTCCTTGGACTTAAGGTGATAAAGAAATGCTAAGGAAATAAAAAAAAAATTCTTTTATAAGTTTAATTTTTAAAAATTCTGTATGATTTTATCTTAAGTAAGCATTCAAGTGGCTTTTTTTTAGACCTTAAAGTCAAAACCATGAAGATAGTCTGGTTCAAAGAATGTTTAATTGCCTGAACAATCTCATACATATATCACTTCAGTCATCTTGAGAGATTGTTCTGCTAAGAATTTTAAAACAGGTTTAAAGACTGTTTATGAATAAGACAAGGCAGATTTAAAAGTGTCCTTCCTGGGACCTTTCTCCCTCCCTTCCTTTTTTCCCTTTTTTTAGCCAAGAATTCCAAGGGCATGGCAGCAAACAGACTGGCCATTTTGTTATCTGTTCGAAAGGTATTACCCTGATAAATGTTCATGGAACTGTGTGAATGTGGGAGGAGTCAATTCCTACCAGTGACTGGACGACGACTGTTTGTCATGTGATAATGAATACACAAACAGTTCTACCGTGTTTTTCTGTGCGCATTTACGTCGCCATAAAAACCTCATGAACTTTAATGAGTTTCAGAACTGTACAGTATATATATTTGTTTTCTAGCTATACAGAGAAATTCTTATAACACATACCTTGGTAAAAAGGGTCGACGGAACTGCACACCAGCCTGGCATTTACAGGAGGTAGGAAATCTAATGGAGTCATTGGAAGTCGCTTCATGTCTACTGACGCTGTTTAGTGGGAAGGTGTTTGCAGGATGAGAGAGTGCTGTTGTGAGGTGGGAGTGGTGTATGCTTACAGAACAAAGCGCCAGCAGCAAACTTGCCACGTTCTTGTTCCTTCGTGTCATCTCCTCTACACATTAGCGCCACCTGACGAAGTGACATATTAAATCCCGTTAAAGGGATGTATTTTATCTCTTTGGTCTAGCTGCCATCCTGACGATTTTACCTAACTTCATAGAAACCGTTTAAACTGGAGGTATTAATCTATTTCAGGTACCCCTTCACTACAAAAAGAGTCTTTTAAGCTGAAGACTGTTATTTAGTAGCAGCCGGAATTTAATAATAATGACGATCTGTAACTTAAGTAGTTATATCCTATGTCTTTTAAGAAAATAAACTAAAACTTGATCACCTCATTATCATCCTGATTCTTTTTCCCAACTAAATATGTGGAAAGATCAAATCCAGAAACAAAGAAAGAGAAGGGAAGCGGAAGAATTCTCGGTGGCATGATTAAAGAAATGGTCCACACAATCATTTATACATTAATTAAGCCCGTGAAGTCTTGGTCACCTCACAGTCCAAACCATGTGCACATACTGTATTTTCTTGAGACTCTAATGGTAAATATATGTAGCGTGCAGATTACGAAGACAGTGTTCAGAAATGATGGCTTAGCATGGTCAGTTATTCATATATCTTCTATTTAGGAGCTGCAGTGCATCTTGAGTGAAACGTATAACTCAGCCTTTGTCATAATTCTCGTGCAGTTTCTGTACACTCATTATTTTCCACTAAGCATCTCAACCTGAATATTAGAATGCCTGTTAAACTGCTGAGGCTTCCGTGTATAAGATTAATGCCAAAAAGAAGGCTGACCTAGTCTTTGTCCTGTCCTCTCATTAACATCATCCATACCTCAAGGGTTACTAATTATCAAGCCTGATATATCTTGATCATTAATAACCCTTGAGGAATGCATGAAGTCTATATTATAGTGGCCTGCCACGGAATCGGTCCGCTCCATCGCCACACACCACACTCTCTAGTCTCTTTACCTCAGTTACCTTTCATGTAAATACACAGCCTATCGATTTTCAGTCTTTTAGGTTTGCATAATATCATACGTTAGTAACCAGGGCAGCTTGTGCTTTGTACCCTTCTGTCGAGACGACAACAGTCACTTGATAGGTAACGTGGCCTACTCCGACAACAACATCAGTGATGGTGTGAACTGCGACGTCATTAAGAGAATGGGCAAACCGTGTTTCTGCTTCCACTTCACGTCATCATCTCCACCTAACCTCGGACCGAGGCCTGGGCATGATCCTTTCCCACCCTGCCCTTGGGTGGGAAAGGAGGTTTGGATGATGATGATGAGGAGGAGGAGGATGGAGAAGAATGAAAAGGAGAAGAGGGCGTGGTTGCCATGGATAGAGAGCATCGCATTCTGCTGAAAGAAGTGTTTAACTCCCTTTGGCAGACTGTAGCACCAGTGGAGGAGGGCGGTACTCTCAAGGTGGATGGAAAGCTGGTGACAGAGAGAGCTGGAGCTCTTGGGACAAGTGCTTGACCATCCTTCTTTGCTGAGCTTTCTCAGTGTTTCAGTGAAACGGAAAGTTGGCCAGCATACTCACAATTACAAGTTTCTCTAACTTTCAACACCAAATTACATGCACATTACATACTACACTTCCAATTCAAAATTTATCCAAAATGGCCTCATTTAACCAAGCCTCAGAGCCCCCCAATCGGGGCTGGGATGGGGAATATAAATGCCCCCACCATCAGCCCCTCTGCTGTTGACGACCCAGCAAGATGCCTGGAACCACTGTCTGACTCACTTCTTCATTTCTGCAAAATTCGTGGCCTTTCCTCTAACTTCCTTTGTTGAACACCACCCCTCCTCCTATAAACCTCGTCTTCTTTTCCTAAATGATACTCAGCTGTCTGAGGCAACGGATAGCAAACTCATCTCTGTGTCCTCCTACTTTCTCTATACTCGTTTCATAGCCAAAGGTGGCTGTTGTGTATATGTACATAACAACTTATCTTGCTCTCGTGTTCCTGAACTTGATTCTTCTAAATTCTCTACTCTCTGGCTTCGGCTTTCCTGTCGTTCTCTGACTAAATATATGTGTGCTGTTTACTTATCCCCTAATTCTACTGAATATGAAGAACTCTTTGACTATCTTTGGTCGACAAAATTTAAAAAAGTGTTGTGGTTCTAGTATATTCTTAAGTGATTCTAAGCAACATTAACCTGTAAGTTTCGAATATGATATCCAATTTTTGCCAGCACGTCCAGTTTTCGAGAACCATTGTACCATAGGAAAATCTGTTCTTGTGCTGGAAAATCCAATTCGACTCCAATCATAGGGGTAGATATACCTTGTAACGTTGCATTCAGCTAGTAATTGTGGCGGCTATATGAATTTCAGTTAAGTACCTGAATCACAAGATATCTAGCAACTCAAAGTGAATCAGCCACAGCAGAAAGTCGGGTGAAATTTTCCCACCATCAAGCAAATGATTTTTTTTCTGACAACGACGTATGCAATGGTAATCTTATATTTGCAATTATTCCTGTTCAGCTTTTCTTTACTGTTACAGTGCCTTGATCTGTGTTGGCAAGCAATGAAGCACAACAACTTTATGAATGCATTAGACTCTTTCTGCTACATCTGTGGGTTCTTTACACCCGAAAGCCTGAAGAGACCAGTTACATGGAATGTTAAAAGTGCATATTAACATTACTTCAAATGTCCTGATGGTAACCAAGACAAGAAGTGGGCACCCCATACTGCATGCAAGCTTGGTGTAAACCACATGAAACGGCCATCAGGTATGCCTTTCGCTATACCAATAGTTTGGCACGAACCAGATGATCACTGTCCTGACTGCTACTTTTGCCTCACTAACACCAAAGGGAATTCAGCGAAAACTCGGCCCCAGATCAGGTATCCTTACGTACCTTCTTTAAGGCAAGCACCCCATGGCCTTGAGCTTCCACTTCCGGATCCTCCATTAAGGTGAATCAGAATCTTGTTGCTTGGATGCCGACTGACCTCTTCTGTCAGGTAGAGCTGCATGACATTATAAGAGAACTTAACTCCCCCAAGGAGAAAAACTATTTCCTTGGATCTCAGCTCAAGCAATGGAACATGCTACAAGGTGGAGTTTATACCACCACCTTGCATCATAGACATGAAACGCTCTCAGTGTACTTCAAGATGGATGACATGCTTGGTTACTGTTATGATGCTGTATCGTTAATGAACGTGTCGTCCTTATCAAAAAGGAAAATGACGGTTATTTATAGATTCTGGGAGGAATGCACAGAAGGCAGTCCATCTCTGTAATGGAAATGAGCTTCCTTCTGTTCCAGTTGTGCATGCTCATGGAAGTTATGAAACTGTGAGTAGTCTGTTGACTGCTACTGAGTACAAAATACATAAGTAGAGCATCTGTGTGGACCTGAAAGTGATCTGCTTGCTTCTAGGACTTTAGTGAGGTTAAACAAAACACATGTGTTTTCTTTGTTCATGGGACAGCAGGGCAGACACTAAGCATTACACACAAAAGGAATGCCCAATGTGACCGAAAGATATGACTGGACAGTTCAACTGTCTGAACGAGCCTCTTGTTGACCATGAGAAGGTATTCTTGTCCACACTTCATTTGAAACTTTAATAAAGAACTTTGTGAAGGCCATGGAACAAGATGGTGCTGGCTTCCACTTCTTCCTAACGAAGTTCCAAGGCACTGTATCTGAGGCCAAAGTAAAAGCAGGTTTTTTCAATAGTCGCTCAAATTCATCTTATACTCAACGATCAGGATTTTGTGAAGAGCTTATCTGAGCTGGAAAGGGCTGCATGGGAGAGGTTATTGGTTCTTACCAAGAATTACCTAGGAAATTTTCGAGCATCAGTTTATAAGGAGGTTGTGGACAAGATGTGAAGAGTTACTATGCACTCGGTGCAGGAATGTCGCTCGAGATATATTTCTTCCATTCTCAATTGGTCTTCTTTCTATTTATTCTAGGCAATGTCAGTGATGAACGTGGCGAAAGGTTTCACCACGAAATTGCCATAATGGAGAGCCAGTATCAAGGTAAATTCAATCCAGACATGATGAGCGACCATTGATGGACTTTACAGGGTGAGAGTAATTGCTCTTACAAATGCAAAATACAGAGGCACTTCTAATGTGCAAAGGTCATGTAAAAATACATATATATATATATATATATATATATATATATATATATATATATATATACATATGGCGCTCACCATCCACTCACTCGATGTATTGCTGCTCTCGGGTGTCTGCCCTTTCCTCTCTTCTATCCTTCTTTCCTTCCATCCTTTCCTGTCTTTTTATCCTTCATTCTTTCCTTGTCCTTCTGCCTACAGGTGACTTTACACTCTCTCTTCTGTCTTGCTTTCCTTCATTCTTTCCTTTTCCTTCTGTTTGTGGGTGACTGTACACTGAGTGACAATCCAAATGGTTTCCTGTACACGAGGAAAACGTTCACTACGCTGGGTGGTAACCATATAACCAAATTTTGGCACCTGGTGGTTTAGTGGGTAATTATTGCGCTCCAGTCGGATTTAGCCGGTGAAGGTTTATATCCAAGGGATGGTTGGAGTTTATTGTTCACGTAATGCCACTCAGGGATGAGTGAAGCTGGTCACTCTCATCTTAAATGTCGAGACCAACTGCCTAGCCCCTCTTGGGGCAAAGTAGGATTGGATGATGGATGGATATATATATATATATATATATATATATATGTGTGTGTGTGTGTGTGTGTGTTTGCGCTTGGTGTATGATATAAATTTAAGACTAAGTCTATTATTTTTGCAACAATATGTAGACTTATTGACATTTACTTGACAAATTTGCATGTTTCATGGAATTTTCCCTCACTTATGATGTAGTACGTAAAGGTTACATGGCAGCCAAATTCGAGGGTCAGTTTAGAAACTGGGGGTAACAAATTGGTTAGAAACAGGTGAGAATAATTCAGAATCATTTTGGCTGTTGACTAGTGTGTTATCTTAATCTAAAATGGAACACATCCAATCCATTTCTCCTTTCTCTGATATCTGCATCCTAGGAGATTTCAATGTTCACCATCACCTGTGGCTCTCCTCTCCTTTCACCGATCACCTGGTGAGCAACCTACATCTTTTCTATCCTCAGTGACCTAGAGAAGCTTGTTCAGCACCCTGTCTGTATCCCTGACTGCCTTGGAGAGAGATCCAACATTCTTGACCTCTTCCTAAGAACTAATCCTTCTGTTTATGTGGTATATCTTTCCTCTCCATTGGGCTCCTCTGATCACAACCTTATCACCTTAACCTGTCCTATCACTCCAGTGTGGCCTGTGGACCCTCCAAAGAAACGTCGGTTGTGGCACTTTGGAGCTGCTGATTGTGAGGCCCTCAGGCATTACTTTGATTTCCCGTGGAATGATTATTGCTTCCGTGGTCGAGACCCATCGGAGTGTGCCATGTGCATTACGGACGTTATTCTCTTCGGCATGGAAGCATACCTTTCTTATATCCTTTGACCAATGCTAAAAAGAAAAAAAAAAAAAAAGTTTAATCACGCATGTTCTAATGCTGTCCACAACAAGGAGAAGGCTTTCAAAAGGTATTGGAGTCAACTCACCCCTGAATCTTCTCTTTCTTTTGTTTCTGCCCAGAATCATGCTGAGTCTGCTCTTCACTCTGCTAAAAAAAAAAAAAAAAAAAAAAAAAATCATCTGTACTAAATGTTCTGAACTCTATAACCTGGACTCTTCCCACTCCTTACCTTGCCAAAAACCTTTCTAACAACTTTACCTCATCTTCCTTCCCTCCTCTTTTCCATTCTGATGGCTCTGTAGCTATTTTTTCTACTGATAAAGCAGAACTCTTCACTCAGACATTCTCCTCCCATTCCACCTTAGACGATTCCAGTGCTGTCCCTCCATCTCTTCCCCCCATTTAATCTTCTCATTACTGACATTATAATTTCTTCAGTAATTGATGTATTTTCTCCCATCACTGGCCTTAGTACTAACAAGGCATATGGGGCTGATGGGGGCCTTCCTGTTGTCCTAGAGAACTTTTCTCCCATCACTGGCCTCAGTACTAACAATGCATATGAGGGCTGATGGGGGCCCTCCTGTTGTCCTCAAGAACTGTGTTTCTGCGCTTACACCCTGCCTAGGTAAACTCTGTTTGCCTTTGTCTGTCAACTTGCACTTTTCGTTCTTGATGGAAGTTTGCTTTCATTCAGCCTGTCTCAAAGTGGGGTGACCATTCCCAGCCCTCTAACTCTCGCCCAATTGCTTTAACATCCTGTAATTCAAAAGTTTTCTAGTCTATTCTTAACAAAAAAAATTTAAGCATCTTTCCCGTTACAACCTTCTTTCCGATCGTCTGTGTGGGTTCCGCCAGGGACGTTCCACTGGTGATCATCTCATCTACCTTTCAGATTCTGGTCATCCTCCTTTCGGGACTATGGCGAAAGCTTTGCCGTTGTACTTGACATCTCAAAGGTTTTCGATCAAGTCTGGCATAAATCTTTAATTTTCAAACTATTTTACAGCTTCTATCCTTCTATCTATGTCTTCATCTCCTGCATCCTTTCCGGTCGTTCTATAGCTGCCGCTGTAGATGTCCACCGTTCATCTCCTCGAGCTATCAATAGTGGTGTTGCTCAGGGCTGTGTCCTATCTCCATATCTCCTCTTTTAGTCATTAATGACCTAAGCTGCTCATATAACCATATCCACTCATAAACTGATGACTCCACCCTTCACCTTTCTATTTGCTTCCTGCAGCTTCC
This sequence comes from Coenobita brevimanus, assembly GCF_032717465.1. Classification (NCBI taxonomy): domain Eukaryota; kingdom Metazoa; phylum Arthropoda; class Malacostraca; order Decapoda; family Coenobitidae; genus Coenobita; species Coenobita brevimanus. Next base: position 12,051,037 of record NC_136993.1, on the reverse strand, counting down.
ATCTCAGCAGTTACTTCATCTAACAAGGGATGAGGCTATGGCACACCTGATGTTTGACTTGGCTCAAATCTTCGATTGGGGTAAAAATAACATTGCTGTTTGTGATGCATCCAAAACTCAGTTTTTACATCCATCAACCCAACAAATTCTTCCACAGGAATACCCTCTAATTCTTAACAGTATCCAGCTCAATCCTGCATCATCTTTAAACGTACGTTGGGTTTCATTCTCTTGCGATTCATCTTGGAAAAAGCATATTACCTCTCTTGTAAAATCTGGGTGTGCTAAGCTGACTCCGTGCCCTCATTACCCCTGCACAGTTGTTGACTTCATACATGGGTTTCTTCGCCCCGATGTAGAGTACAACTCTCATGTGTGGGGAGGCTTCCCACACTCAACTCTTCTCAACAGGGTGGAGTCTAAGGCTTTTTGTCTCATTATCTCTCCTCCTTCACTGGCTTCCTTCAACCTCTGTCTCTTTGTCGCAATGTTGTATCTTTATCTCTTTTCAGTCGCTACTTCAATGGTCACTGCTCCTCTGAACTGTCTGCTTCCACCCCTCCACCACTGCTGCGCGCACATAACACTCTTGTAGCGACAAACTCTCATCCCTTTTCCGTCCAACTCTATAATGCAGTATTTCATACAGTATATGCAACAGGTCAGCTCTGGAACTGTCTCCTTCTGTCTGTATTTCCTACTTCCTATCATCTCCAGTCTTTCAAACGAAGTGTGTTCAGGCATGTCAGAATGAATGGATCTTGAATTTGGCTCTCTGTTGTCCTTTGGCTCCTTCTTTCTTGCATAAAATTAAGAAAATAAACATCGATCAGAGATTAGAACAAGAGCGCAGGAAAAACAGGAAATGCCAGAGAGTGTTGAAGGAAGGTGGGGGATGAAGAGGATCGCAGATGAACAAGTGAAGTATAAATATAAGTGAAAACATGTGAAAGCAAAAGGAGAAGGTCCAGTGGATGATAGGTAGAAATGTAAGATAATTAGTGAAAATACTTAGCATGTCGAGATGAACTGGCTGCTGTACTTACCCTCCGTTAATGGAAAAAGGATCTTTTGTGAAGCGTGGGGGTGAAAGGAAATAGTCACGAGGGAGACAGTATGTGAGTCTACGGTATGTTTGGTATCAGTGATTCATGGCAAGAACTAATCACGGGGAAGAGAATGCGAGAGTTTATCATTGTGATTATTATCAATGACTTAAACAACGGGCAAGACAGTGCTCCATGAAGCGGATATAAAAAGAATCATTAGGGTGACAGAGTTAGAAGGAACTTGTAGCTTATCCAGTGGGGACGAATGAACCCGTGTCCAATAGACGTAGCCATTCTGCTAAGGGAGGCAGACAGTCACGACCATGGGCTACGTGAAACCGGCGAGTGGAAGTGACTGATTTAGGGGGGACTTGCGCAAGAGAATGCAAGGCAAAAACATGCCCTAAGCCTAATGTAAACACGCCAATAGACTTCTGCTCTAAGTCCAGCAGTATCTTTTGGGCCATATTTGTCCCTGGCAGTGGGGTAAAGAAGATAGACTCAACTCAGTGATAGCCCTTATAGTAAGTAAGTGAACATTATATGCTCAACAATTGAGTTCTTAAGCTAGGTAACTGAGTTGCATCTTAAATACTTGTACTTAAGTGTAATTAATGAGTCGTAAATAATTGACTATCGTGTTTTAGTAGGTTTTGCCTGTGTTCGAGTTAAGACTCCATGTATTAAGTAGTTTGTTGTGTGTGTCGTTGAGGTAAGTACCGTAACTGCTTTGTGTAATCGTTTGATGAAAGTATAAATATTTTATAAAAATGTTAATGGTAAAGAAGAAAGCTGTCTTTGTGTTTTAGAATCTGGATTTGATTACGTATTACGTACAAAAGGATAATTCTCTTCGTCTGAGCTAAAATCACTACTGTATTCGCTAAATTCCATAGAATGGGATATACAAGCCCAGGTGTGTTACTGCAATTTGTTCATTTTTTCCCTCAGAATGTCTACCTCAGCTTGTAACTTATCAATTGTTGCATCTTTTCTGTATAATTCCTTTACCAGTTCCTATTTTTTTTCCTTTTGTTTGTACAGTTCCTTATATAATCCAATTCCAGTTTGAAAGTTTCCTCCAGTTTATTCACTTGCTCTGCTAATTTATTAAAAGTAACCAGATCCACCAGGACTGTGTAGTCATCATTTTGTTTTTTACTGTTTCCCTTCCTCTTACCTAGTTGCACTTGTTGAAAGTACGCATCTTACCGAAATATACTCTCTACTTACAGTTTAGCACCTCCGTTACATCATTGTTGGAATTTACCTGGCGCTCGTCTGTTTACCCGACTCAGCGCCTGTAGTCTGGTAACTCCGCAAATTCCTTAGGACTTTGATTATTTGATATACTTTCTTTGGACAGCACTTTTTCTCTTCTGCTTGATCTACAATCGTCTTTAATTTAATTTGGTATCGAACTTGACTCATTTTTAGATACACCTAGGTATTTCATGCAGCTAAGCAGAGCTCAGATCGCCGTGGCACACGTGTACTCTGTCCCGTGTTCCACTCGTGTAAGTGTGTGTGTGTGTGTGTGCCTATCAGTAGGTATCTGTCTAAAAACATATTCTGTTTCTCGGTCAGTAAACATGAGAGTGGAAGGGGCTCAGCTGTTTGCTGCATTTCCACACTGAATTGGTACTACAATGTTATTTCAGTAACCACAGTCAAATGCACCCATGGTTCAATGACCATGTCACCCACCTCATAAAAAAAGTGAATTATATTTAGAAGCAGGACACTCCTGTAAAAAGAAGTTGTTACGTGAACGACTCATACAATGATAGTTTAGAAGAAAGGAGCTTAAGTAAAAACAGCTGGGTGGATGAAATCGGGTGCGCTTATAAGAATGGGGTGGATAGTTGGTTGGATAGGTGAGGGAGGGATGGGACTACAGCATGTGTTGTCGGGATATATCTCCCTAATTTATTAACGTAAATAAACACAATGGATAGAGGGGACGTTCACTGCCGAAAAATTCATTGAAATTTTGCAGGATTTTTCCATCCTCTCAGTTCAGGAGCGGAACTATCGTTTCCTCTCGGCCCTATAATTTTTGGTCAGGACTGTTGCCCCACCCACACGACGAGAAGAGGCTCGGAATGCTTTAGAGGTCGACGGGACCTGCAGCTGATCGACTTGCTCAGTAAGGGAGCAGACATAAACCCCATCGAAAGTGTAGGGGAAAATATGGTTAACTGTTGGGAGCCTGGAAGTGAACGGACACCAGCTGAACTACTGGCCCACATCCATGCTCACATCACAAACCAGCAGCAGCTCATGCGGATCCCCTGTCGTCTCTATGTCAAACAGACTGCAGGAGGTGATCGAGAAGGAAAGTGGGTGGACTTCCTACTAATAAATGGGTTCCATACAAATCTTATGTGTGTTTTGATTATCCTCTGATTATAATGGATATTACTCCACCCAGTATAACAACCTAACAGTAACTTTAATGGTTTAATATAACTTACCTGAGAATATAACTGATACAACACTATATTATATATTTTGCTCACCGACGTGATTTGTATTTGGGGGCACTTATACAGGAATTAGGCACGTTCATGTGCATTTCGTAACGCAACTTTCCAGTTACAATGGCAGTTTTTTTTTTTTTCCATTAAAGTAAGATGATTTCTTGACTGGCACAATGAGCACTCTAGCCGTCTCGCAAACTCGCTAGACATCTTGCCACCTGCTGACATGCCTAAGGTGCTGTTTCCCAAACGTGATAAAGATTTAATAGAACTGCTGAGGAATAAGTTGGTTAGTGTGCGATCAATAACAAATAGGCCTACTGGTAAACTACTAACAACTGCACTTACTGTCTGGTCGATGTAGCTGTAAGTGAACATTCACTGGGTGAGCCACCGTGACATCACTTATTATACAATATAGATCATATATATCACTGAACTCAAGGCTATAGTATAAGGTAATATACTCATCAAAGGACATCCGATAAGCTAAGCTTAAGAAACGCTGCACCTACAACGTTATTTGTTAAATGGATGTTATAATACGGTAATATTTCTTCCTGAAATACTCTCATTCATGTATTATGCCACTCATAATACATTTTTAAAAATATATCAGCGCTTGTCTTTATACGATGTTTCAGGTTTCACCTCGAAAACATAGTCGCATATAATATAATTATGTAATATGCTACAAACTAATAGAACCAAATTACTACTGAGGTGTATTTCATCAAGTGCGAAAGGCACAGATTGCGTACCGTATATAAGTCGTGAACGTCCTTAGTCACGTATGCACACAGCCACATTACCATTATGACACACCCACATCACATACTTACTACACTCCCCCCATCCCCACCACACGTATTGTCCCCCCCCCCCCACACACACATACTGTATTTGACATTCTATGTACTGAAAGAAACCCTTTTATGAATTCTGTTGTTTCAAATGAAAGTAAGGATAAAGAGTTGTAAGAATACCATGTTCATTAACACTACACTGTCAGGTTGGCAATACTGAAACAAACGGCCCAGCACTATGACTGGTGCGTTGGAGCTGCAACGCTTCCACAATATGCTCCATTATATATTTTGAGAGTACATAATAGGCCGTTTGTATTTTCCATAAGAAATGGCATTCCATCAGTATGTTAACCTTAATAATTGACATAACTGGAGGAACAGGAATCTCTACAGTGACAGTATAACGCACCAGAGTAGCTATCGGGATTGGGGGTTTCAGCGGCCACCTCCCCCCTAACTTGTATACACCACTGAACACATATTTACCTAAAACATTTACGAAAACATCACTGTGAGTATGGCTACCCCACGTCTATTACTGAAACGTTGGCTATGCACATAAGTATTGTTTATGTAACTTAATCCGTAAGGTGAGCTGGTAATGTATTGCACATGTATTTTGACACTATTAAATTGTAGGTAAACATATTATATGCAACATCATTGCTCATTAGAACAAAATGATAATGTGTGTGTGTCTACTGATAGGCAGCTGACGGGTTGAGAGAGAGAGAGAGAGAGAGAGAGAGAGAGAGAGGGAGAGAGAGAGAGAGAGAGAGATGAGGTGGTGGAGCAGGCTGCATGTTGTCTGTTAACGAGAGACGGGGTATCATAGGTTTGGCGTAATTTAAAGTGTGTAATCAGTTGTCTATAATAATGAATAATAAAAAATAAATAGGTTTATAATTATTTAGGATACAGGATATCATTGACCGCTTAAGAAATGTACTGTAATGGCAAATAACGTATAACTGTTGGAGTAAACGACGTGACCTCACTTCATCCCCCTTCCCTTCACCTGCCAAGGTCCCGCTCACTCCTATACTTTCCCCTTCCCCTACATCGCGCCATTTGTGGGTGACCTTGCTCACTGTTTCTGAACTACAACTCAGCCTGTATCGTGGTTCACCCTACAAGATAAGTGAATAATTATTTTATATAACTCAGACTCTATAAATAGCACAGTGCACAGCTTGTTATCCCCAACAATCACACATTATTTACTGGCCAATATCACAGCATAATACAGTGACCACATAATAATACAGCACAGAGGGTAAAGCTTGGCGAGTCGAAAAATTCTCGGGCACACACACACACACACACACACACACACACACACAGGCGCGCGCGCTGGTGCCACGTAAACCATATCCCGTGACAAGGTGGTCCAGGTGGAACTCATGTTGACTGTACGAGTAATATGCATGATGAAAACGATGTGTGGTGCAATGCTTTCTGCTATGTTTTGATGATCTAGCCATGTACTTGAATTCACCGACTAGCACTGACAGTTTCCTGTCGAAATAGTGCAGACATATAAAGTTGAGAAAACTGCTTTATGTGTACCAATCCGAGAATTCCTTAAATCAACTTAATGTGATGGCACTGGGTAAACGAATGTCTCCTTACATCTCTTCCAACAAAATTAGGAGGAACACATATCAACGAGGCTCCCAGAGAAGCCTATGGAACGAACCTCGGCCAATAAAATAACAAGTCGTCATGGGAGCTTTTTAATAGCCTGAGTTCCCTAATGTATATCAACAGTCCTATAAGCCCTAACGTCAGTATTCTGGCAGAGACCATTACTACATGTTGGCGCAGCAAGGTCAAGAACACGCCTTCTCTTCAGTCTGTCTGCTGTTTAATACTGGGGTTGTTTGCCACATGCTGATATATGTATGTCAATATATATACATATATATAATTTGCCTTAATAACCAGGGGCTCCGGCCCCAATGGTCGATAGGCAAAAAAAAAAAAAAAAAAAAAAAAAAAAAGCCACATGCTACCAAGCTTGTCTGCCATCCTGCCTCCCAACCAGGATTCTGCTTTCGGCGAGCTGATTGTCTCGGCTTCCAGTGACTTGCAACTCATCACCTCTCACCCTCTGCCTCTAGCCACCTGTCAGTGATATTGCAAGGACAAGTCTAGGCCAGCCAGTAGATGAACTCCCACCAACAACTCACCCAATAACTTGCCTCTGTATTCACTACGTCTCATCATATGCAGTATAATTAGGTGCAGAGTTAAAGCCATTCAGTGAAAAGTTTATACTGCAGTATTATCTTCAGACCAATACTCCTAATACATTCATTTTTTACACCAGTACTTAGAACAAATTACCCAGATCATCTCTCATACTCACGATTTTTTTTCCATTCAAATGGACACTTCGTTTGTTAATATTTTGTATATACTGTATATAACCCCCATTGTTAATTGTTATTGTATATAATTTATTTTTGACCGAAAAATCTCTCCAATTGTTTTCGCTTGCCTTAACGTTTTCGTTGTACCATTTTTTTCTTCTTTCTTTTTCCCTCCCAACCTATTTCTTCATGACATTTCCATACTTTAAAAAGTTTAAATTACCTGAGCATAATACACAATAACAAAATTAGGTTCCACCGAGGTTGAGCACTCACACGATAATCTTACTCGTTTAAGAAATGGAAAGGCTTTCCCTCGGGATATCGTTCAATCAACTGGGTCACAAATACCTGTATATGTTGCTTCAACTAATTCTTCCAGTGAAGATTTTTCATACCCTACTCCGAATTCTTCGCACATTTCCCATTTACCGTCTGACAGAGACTCACTTTCATTATCCTCTCCTACCACTCCCAACACTTGTGATGGAGCTCTACCAGGAATAACTGCTCTTAACGCCACTCTTCCAAGTTCCGTAATTATGACAGTTCAGCTTTCTTCACCTCCTGCACCTCAAATCACGTGTATGAATCCTGTTATTAGTGTTACTGATTTCGTAAGTGATGGACGGTCTGCAGTTACAAATAAAGGACTGACAACATACAGTGCAAGTGCTAAGTTTGCATACCTTAATAATATGTTAGATGATGGTTATGAAAGACTGAGTTCCCTCATAAGATATAGATTCATGGAGAAGCTTACTTCCTTTGATGAATAAATTTTCTTTAATATCCACACGAAAGCACGATGCTTGATGAACATCTGCAGAGTGTTGCAAAGCATGAAGCAAGATAAGTTCATTCCTCCCGAACAAAATACACTGTTGGAGGAAGTTGCAGTATCGGATGCACCAGCATCTAAAATTTTTGAGGCATTTCAAAACAGTCTATGGGCGGAAACTGATGCTACGGGAAAAACCACTTTAACCCTAAATAATATAACAACGTTATTTAGTTACCTCAGGTTCCTAAATTGTCTTAGCAAGGATGAATTAGACACTGCATTAGAGATTCAGTTTTCTGTTAGGGATGCCATAACCATGTTAGCTGTACAGGAAGAAGAGAAACTTGCTATCATACCTACCCAAACGGTCGTGCAGTTCGACCAATTTTTTTTTTTTTTTTTACAAAAACAGAAGAGAGGAAGGAAAAACAAATAAATTACTCAGTCACCAGACCACAGATGCCCTCCATTCATAAAAAATCTGTAATAGTTGGACAACAGCCGTAGGTTGATGTTCGGGGGGGAAACCACTCTGGCGAAACGAGTTGCAAAGAGACGCAGTTCGGGGAATAAAAGAATTATGATAGGCAGAAGTTATGCTTAGTAATCATGCCACTTGGCGCTGTTACTTGGATTATCTTATATGGTTAAGACGTTGGATAAATATAATTGGGGTCAGTTCATTGAAATCTTCTAAAACTTAAGTATAACTACCTCTCACGGAACTGAGGATGGATCTATGCACAGAGCATCACACCTAATAATTGAAAAAATGAAAGTAACATTACATGAGGCAATCGTCAGAGTGAGCGAAGCTTCATATCACCGATCCATCCTTCTGAAGAACTCATTGGTTTAATGGGGAGAAGGAGAGGGAGTTGTGGGTATACGGCACGTGTGCGATTAACCTGCCCTTTAGTGGCTAATTATCCTGATCCCTTATTAGTGTTCATGACTGTACACATTACGTACAGTTGGCCAAGTTTCCAGTTTTAACACAAAGTTGCTAACACTTCTGTGTGAGGTAGGAGCTCTCGGAGTTTCGAAGCATGGGTTGTCAAATCATTCACTACTGAGAGGAGTAGGATGCAGAGATATTGGCGGGGTTGACAGGTGGTGCTGTCACTTTGGGGTTTGGGTTGAGAATGGCTTGGGTATAGAGAGAAGGGTGGAAGAGGGGGAAAAAAAAACGTACAATATAAAACGTATAAAAAGTACAATATGAGATGAAAATTATAATAATAATTTGGACAATATTATTGAAAAGTAAGGTATGTGATACATGTGCTACTTATTCTGTGTTTACTTACAGTATTTAAACTGATTTCATAGTGGAACATATCAATTGGAGCCCTCGGTACATTCCCGTGGTAAGCTTGGATTACAAGGGGTTTCTTTGGTCTCACGAATACATATATAGCTAAAAAGAAATTTATTGAATGTATCCATTGACTGCTGAAAAAATCTCTTATCTCACTTAGTAGAGAAGTTATTAGCCTCTAAAAACCATGGCGGTTCGGGCCAGGACGGGTCATGTAGAGCCACTTATTTCTCAGCTTAATGTAAACAACCCTTCGCTACGCTTGCCAGCTTCCCTCGCTGAGCACGCTCGCTAGTAACTTTGTTACCTCCATTCTCACTTTCCTATTTCTTATCACTGCTTTCAAAGAATTAGCAACCTTTCTTTCCTGCTGTGTCCTTTCAAGCACTCCATGCTCTAAACTTCCATCTTTTTTTCATAACACTACCCAAGTACTTTAATGCACTCACATTTCCCATTTTCTCATTATCTAACTTCACTGTGCATTAAGTGACTTTGTTCCTCTCGAAGATCACAAGTTTACTCCTCTCTACATTCACCTTTTGATTCTGCTTCTTATACACTCAAAACCTCATTCACTAAGCCTTGAAGTTCCTCTTCTTCTTCACTTATCAATACAGTATCATCTGCAAACAACAAAACAGGAAGTTTCCAAACTCTGTCCTCTTTCGTTAGGGCCGCTCTAACATTCACTGCCCTTCCTTGTATCTCTTTTATAACTCCATCCATATACAGATTGAACAACCATGGAGACATGGCACATCCCTGTTTCAATGCAACATTCAGATAGAAATATTCACTCAGTTCACCATCCACACGCACTGCAGCCCTAGTGCCCTCATACATATTCTTCTAGGCATTGAACAGCATCCCATTTACTCTATATATTCGTAATAGTTTGAACATTTCACGTCTATCCACTCTGGTCATATGTTTTCTCCAAATCCATGAAGGCCGTATACAACTTCTTTCTCTTTTGAAGAGAAATTTCCACTGAAGACTATAGGATGAATATTTGATCTACACAACATCTTCCCTTCCTAAAACCTCCATGTTCTTCTCCAATTAATTCCTCTGTTATTTCCCTAACTCTGTCAATAAGTATTCTACCATATACTTTACCTACAACACTAAGAAGACAAATGTCCCTATGATTACCACACACTTTCTTTTTCCGCTTTTTCCTTTGCACAGGGGAATAATTATATCTGATTTCCAATTTTCAAGGACTCTACTTTCCTCCCAGGCCAATCTGCACATCTTCCACACCCATTCTTCTACAATCTCTCCCCAATGCTTCAGCACTTCACCACACACTCCATCAAAACAAAGGCTTTACCCATTTTGACATTCTTTATTGCTTCCACTACGTCCACCCTACTGATCTCTTTCTCCCTTCTGATCTCCCACCTTTTCCCAGCCACTACCCAGCCAATTAAACCAGCATTACGTAAATTCTGTGTTTTTAAGAATTCTTGAATTGTTTTCTCCATCGGCCACAGTTTTTCTCCTTTCTCGACTAGCAATCTACTATTATTATTTTTCACTTCCCTACTACCATCCTCATCACCAGGTCAAATTCTCTCAACATCCTTCCAGAGCATTTTCTTATATTCCCTCCACTTTACACTCAAATGTTTTCGAAATTCATCGTCCAAACTCTCCTTACACTCTCTTACTATTCATTTCACGTCTACTGTATCTTCATCTCTACATATAACTTTCTATTCCATCTCTCAACTTCCTCCATGCCTCTGCTTCCCATCCACTCACTATATGCTTTCTTCCTTTGTGCCAGAGCTTGTCTCACCTCTTTTTTCCACCGTGATGTTTCTTGCATCCCCTTTCGTCTTCTCTTCATCCCACACACCACCTTACATGCTGCAGATTTCTTCTGTGCATATCTTTCACACACCTTCCACCTACCTCATCTGCTGTAATTACATTTACCCAATCGCTCCTCCAATTCTTCTTATATTGTCTATTTTTCATCCTCTTCCAGTCTTCCTACTCTCTTTGTACGAACCAGTTCCTGTTGCCTTCCTCTTCTTTTATTTATCCATCTCATTTTTACCTTGAGATTTCACCACCACCAAGTGGTGGTCAGAAAGTCCACTCCCACGAGCTTTGTATCGTCATCCAGTACAAACCTTCTCAATCTCTCATCCATACGCTCATAATAAATCTTTTTCTTCCTTTCATTGGTTTCACCACCCACTTTTTTCATCATTTGCCATGTATACCTGTGGATCATTTTGTGAGTAAATAGGGTATTGTCCATCACCAGACCCCTCCCCTCACAAATGTCCACTAGAGTAGGACCATTCTCATCCACTTCTGAAGGCACACCCCACTCACCAACTACTCTATCCACCTTCACATTCCCTACTTATCCGTCCTTGTCTCCAGTCAATAACATTTTCTCACCCTTCACAAACTTTTCTATGCATGCTTTCACATTTGTGCAGAATATTTGTTTCACTCTGCTCGCACATTGGCACACACTTGTATTCCTACTTTCAATCTTACCCACACAATGCATGAACCAATTGATCCATACTGCCTTATATTCTCCTTCTGTCTCTTGCACACAACAATACATGCACCCTACATTCCCCTTTCATTCTCACCTACTCCTGCACATACACCCAATCCGTACTTCCACTTTCTCACACTCTCACCTCATCTTTTGGTCTCAGTCAATCCACATATGTCCACTTTAGCATCCTTAAGCACCTGGACAATCTCTCCCTCTCTTTCACCCCATTAATCACACCCCTCACATTCCATGCTGATATCTGCACCATGTGCTTTGTACGGTCCTTGGTCATTCACCTGTTGGCCAGGCCTGGTCTATGCATTTTGTTTGTCTTTTTAGTTTGTTCTTTTCCTGGGAAGCACACTAACCCTACGCTAACCCACTTGTTGGCACGTATTGGTTGGTTATAAGGTAACCACCCAGCGTATTAGTTGATTTTCGTGTTACCGGAAACCATGACTTGTCATTCGATGTAAAGTCACCCTGGAGTAGAGCAGCACTGCGCTGAATGAGTGACTGATAAATGCAAAATTCAAAAATTGCCTGATACTTCTATGTAGTTGCAATTTTTTAACTATGGCTGTTCTATGGAAAGTCATTATTGATGATGTTGTTGCTTATGTCAACATTTCGTCATGGAAATTCATTTAATATGAAAAATCAAAATATTGATCACTACTCCTTTACAATCAATATTTTCCCGTGAGGTGAATTTCTCCCTTCTCTAAACAAGTTACACTGATTAATCATCATCATCATCATCATCATCCCGCGAAGCAGGTTGGTATCATTTTCGGTACCTTGCTTTATACTCGCATCATTGAGCAAGGTTCAGCCTGTGTGTGTGTGTGTGTGTGTGTGTGTGTGTGTGTGTGTGTGTGTGTGTGTGTATGTGTGTGTGTGTGTGTGCTGTAACTCCGTCTAAGCTGTTTGAGGGATCTGAATGAAACTTCCCATGTGAGTTCGTTTGTTTACTGAGAAGGTCTTCCACTACAAACAATTTTCCATCCTTGATATATAGGGGGTTTAACCCTCTCTCAAAAAAAAGAAAAGAAAAAGAAATAGTGATACGAGGGGAGATATGGCTTTGATACCTTAGTACATGCTGTGCAATGGACTCTCCTCTGTAATGCGATATTTGGAGAGTGTGATTCCCCAGTGATTCTTGTAGGACGTCAGCCACCCCGCCCTCCCCAAAATAAAAGCGATCAGAAAAATGCAAAAATGTGCACATGGATTTCAACGAAATCAGCAGACATTTTGCAGGATTGGGTATGCAGTTTCCATGGTTCTTCATTTACACAGGAAGAAATTGCACATCTGCTTTATTTTTATTATTATCTCCATCACTGTCATCAGCGTTACAAATTTCACCATTATCATTGGTAGTCTTATCATTATTACCATTATTATAATCATTGATATCATCCCTATCCAAATCCATATCCCCACTCTTGTATATTAAGCAGATAAGTGCCAGAAGCAGGAACACACACACACACACACACACACACACACACACACACACACACACACACAAACGCTAAGAACTATCATCCCACTTCCCATCAACATGAACCACATCTCCATTCGGTCACCATCCAAGGCTGGGAAATGTGTGGCTACAATCCACAGTTGAGAACATAAGGCTTCCTTCGCTTATTGACTGGAAGAGGTTTATTAAGTCGATGATTCTTTTTTTTTTTTTTTTTTTTTTTTTTTTGGAAATGCCTAATCTCCCGTTAGAACACGACCCGCAACACTTGAATTTGCATTTAGTCTCCCATTATCACTGCTTGGTGAACGGTGATAAGGAAGAATTAAACGTTTTCCAGCCTCACTTATGGAAAAACAATGGGGAGTAGGAGGAGGGGGATTCAGCTTTAATATTGTGCATCTCTATAATAACTTCACTCGTGCTCCTCTATCTTTCGCCACTTCTGCAGTAAATTTTGTCTGTCTCACTACCTATTATTGTCCGACAACTTAATCCCGTATCGGGAGGCTACAGGCAAATCGCATCCACGCTGCCATTTGGTTGCCTTCCCAACGATTCACACACACCCTTCAACAAATATCCCTCCACCCCATCCCCCCACCTCTCCCTTTTCTACCTTTTCCCTCCAGTTCACATGCATTTTTTCTAGCCAGTCTCTCATTCTCTATCCTCTACCAAATTTTGCAATACTTATTATCTTCATAATAAACAGAATTCCGAGAGGTTGGTATAATTTCTTCCATTTCAGTAACTGGCAGCAATATGATTACAAAATCCTTTTGTAACTTCTGTTGTTTCCTCGTCGTCTTAACTTTTCTCACAGATTCACTTACAAAAAAAAAAAAAAAAAAAAAAAAATTGATTGACCCAGTACTGATTGTCCAGACACTGATGAGACACCCGATGTTCCTCCCGTATCTGCTCTGACTCTCCTTTAGTTACATTTTTTATTGTCGATTTGTTTTCACTTGAACGAACTGAGCCGCTTCCGCATCTTAAACACTGAAGTTGCGATTGCTTGAATTTTGACGGGATATTGTTATAGTATAAGGCAGGTATGAGTTTCCGTGGCCACTAATCAAAGCAACCCTTTATTTTAAATAATCATGGCCATCAACTGAGGTTAATGGTGATACGGCCCTTAGCCAAGTTAAAACAAACTTGATTTAACAAATTACTAAACTTACGATTAACTTACAGTCGTAGCAAAGATTTCTGTTAGCAGGATGGACAAGGAAAGCGCTGGGGTACGATCAGAATATCCAGGATCCAACCTTACCTTCATCCTCTGTCAAAAATATGATTTCTCTTAGAAGGATGGCCAGTGAAAGCTTTAGAGCTTGACCTGAATATCTAAGTCTGTGATTCACATACAAACTCACTATGAATGCCCTGTCGAAATTATGCTTTCTATTAGCATGAAGGACAAGGAAAGTCTCACAGCCGGACCATAATATCCAGAACGTTGAATCACTAGGAAACTTTCTATAAATTACCAGTAACAGTGATTTTTATTAGCAGTGAGAACTAAGGAAGGCTAATGTAATATCTACACGTATCTTTTGTTCTTACGAACAAAACGTGTGCTGGTGAGGGATGTCTTCACATAGTACCACCACTATGAGAGGAAGGTGGAGCTAAGCGGTTAAGCAAATTCCGCCATTCTTTTCCCCGTTTCACCGAAAGGAGAATGATAGACTGCAGAAGAAGGGCAGTTTCGGGTTACGTGCGGACAAGTTCACCTTGAGATGATTCTAGGGTTGCTCCTACTAACTACTACACCCTTTATTGCTCTAACTTGTCATAAAATTACCATCTCCATCATCAGTGCTGAGTTGCATCAGTAGATTTATACTAGAATGTGACATCAGTCACGAATCAGTATTATGAAAAGGATGTAGAGCCGCACCCTTGTCTTATGCCATTTATGTATGTGAAATGAACTGGAATGGACGAAAATCTAGACCAAATTAAGGTGGAAATAGTTTACTAAATTGTACAACAAAATTATTTTGTATGTATAATTATTGTTTGGTAGGCATTATAGGGAGTTATGAAGTAGAGAATAATCCTCTGGCACCTGTTCAGCAAATATTGCCATACATGTATGCACTGTCTGTGTTTATTAAAACCAGTTATAGACTCTGGTAAATGTCAAAAAAGAAAAAAATGATCGAGAACTTTTGGGAAATTGTTGATATCCCCTTCAGTTCGAAAAATATATCCTTAGATGAATGAAACAGCCTATCAGCAGGACACAGACGGCTGTCACATTATGAGAGGGGTGGATGGAGATGTTAATTCCTATTCGTCATCTGAACCCCAAACGTAGTATTTCCTCGAAAAAAACAGATAACATTATTCTGAACTAGTTTAATATACGCATACAAAGAATACGGATTTTGATTATGGTAATTTCTGTGTGTTGGTGAATTCTCATTATTAACTATGACTCTCCTGTACTTTACCTGAACAAAGAATTCGAATATTTATACACCTTAATCACTGAGAGAGGTACATTACATACATTATCCGCTAACAGAGAATACAGATAACTGATATGCTAACTTCTTTTTTCTCAATATTTCCTTTTACTAATTACTGCTGCTTATGAGACAGGTATCCTGGAGTGTACTCCGAAATGTTGCAATAGTCAATAGACAAACCACTTGTTTCAGTTCCATTCTGCATAGCTGTTTTTTGCATTAGGTTACTCTCCATCATGTGGTTCCATAAATCCTGGCCCCCGTGCTTCGGCCGAGAGCATAATCCATGGTTGCAGTGCGTTATAGGTCTTCTCTTTCTGGGTTTGTTGTCAATACTTCCATCATTCTTCCACCGTTTTATCCATCTACAGACTGTCGTGACACTTGTACCATTCTCCTGTGCAATAGTACGCGCTGATACTCCACTCTCCCACATCCACACAAACCTTCTCCGCTCCGATAGCGTTGTTCTCCTGTAAAACTGAAGTCGCTCCATTCGGCCGTACGTCTTCTCCTCTCCAACCCGTTCGTGCCTAGAACTGACGTATGAACTTGGAATGTAAAGCGACGTAAAGCAACACTGATAGTTCTGAATGATAAAACTAAGGCTACGAGCGTGGATTGTATAATGAAAGTTATGGAAACAGTTAACGACCTGAAGTGGGAAGCAACAGTTTGCAACCTGGATGGGAAAGCAACAGTTAGGGACCTGGATTGTGAAGCGACAGTTAGGGACCTAGATTGTAGAGTGACAGTTATGGGCCTGGATTGCAAAGCGACAGTTAGGGACCTGGATTGTACAGTGACAGGGACATGGAATATAAACCGGTAGTTAGGGACCTGGATTGTAAAGCGACAGTTTAGGACCTGGATTGTAAAGCAACAGTTAGGGATGTGCATGGTAAAGCATTAGTTATGCAATGCGATTTTAGCGAGATATTTATGAACCTGGCTTTTAAAGCAACAGCTAGCGACATGGACAATAAAGCGCATTTTTTTGACCTGTATTATAATGCGACAGTTAGGGACCTAGATTAGAAGGCGACAGCCAGCGACATGGACTGTAAAACGGAGTTATTGATGTATTTTAAAGTGACAGTTTGGAACCTGGAATGTAATGCAACGATTAGGACAGTGATAATTAGGCGACGGTAAGGAACCTATACGATAAAGCGATGGCTGAAGAATGCTTGGCTGGCATCCTAGTCATTCATATTGCAGGTGGGATGTCTTTTCTTGAAGAACGTTAAAACAGTAATATAACTATGTATATATATGATGGCATTGTGTGAAAGGAAGAAGAAAGGGTGCGAAGTGGAGAAGTGGGAGGGTGTGAAATGTGTAAGATCGGGAATGAATGGAAGATGTAAAGAAGGAGTTGCTTTGTTGATGATTGAGGTGTAGCAGAGTGGAATGAGAGACTACAAATGTGTCAGCTCGAGGTGAATCTATGTCAAGTTCAAGTTTTAGAAGGTGAAAGTGGCAGTGATAGTTTTGTATGCACCGTGTGAGGACAGGAGTGAGAGAAAGACAGGTTTTGGGATGAGCTGGGTGAAGTAGTGGGAGAAATGCCCAGGAGCTATAAAGTGATTGTGATGGGGGATATGAACGGAAGAGTAGGCATTGGTCCTGAGGATGACATAATGGGTCGTTATGGAGTACCAGGAGAATATGATAATGGGAATCGACTAAAGGATATGTGTCAGGAGAGGAGGTTGTGCATTTGTAATTCGTATTTCAAACATAAAGATACACATAAATATACATGCTATAGAGGAAACAGGGATCGTGTTGAAAGAAGCCTGATTGATTACGTGCTCGTAGAGAGGTCGATGATGGGAATGGTTACTGATATGAGGGCTGTGAGAGGACGATGTGGAGGTCTGTCAGATCATATGATCGTGGTATGCAAGATCAAGCTGAGAGGAGTAAGGTGCATCAAGAGAGAGAGGAGCAGTCAGGGAGAAAGACTGAAAGTTTAGAAGCTGTGGATCAAAGAAAAGGCAGATGATTACAGGACCAAAGTAGAGGACGAGTTAGAATCAGTAAACTGGAATGAATTGGATCTGGTTAAGACAGCAGTGGAGGAAAAGAGGAAGAAGTGGCTACAGTGGTTACAGGATAGGGGTTCAGTTGAAATATGAACTGTGTATATCGAGAGCAAGAAGCATGTAAAGAGACTAGTGAAGAGGAAAAAGAAGGAGGTAAATGATGATCTGGAAAGAAAAATGAATGCAAACTACTCTGAAAATAGGAAGTTATTCTGGAAAGAGCTGCGGAAATGTAGAAGTGAAAGCAGAAAGAAATGTGATGGTGTGAAGGATGCAGGTGGTAGGTTAATAACCCATGGAGATGAAGTAAGGACCAGATGGAAAGAATATTTTGAAAGCCTGATGAATGGGAATAGAGAAAGCAGTGCGGCTGTAAACATGATTGGTTTGGGGGGTCTGATGTGAAGGAATGCAGTGCCAGGAGACGTGGCACTCGCACAGGTGAAGAGCGCTGTGAAACGGCTGAAAAATGGGAAAGTAGCTGGGGTTGACGAGGTATATACAGAGATGTCTAAGTGTAGTGGAGAGAGTGGAATGATGTGCTTGTTGGAGATATGTAAGAAGGCATGGATGAGTGAAACTGTGCCTGCAGAGTGGAAAAAGGCAGTGATTGTACCCCTGAACAAAAATAAAGGTGAGGAAATTGAGTCCCAGAATTATCGTGGCATAAGTTTATTGAGTGTGGCAGGGAAAGTATATGGAAAAATGATTATAAAGTAAGAGAGATATCAGAAGTCCTAGTGAGTGATGAACAAGGTGGCTTTAGGAGTGGCAGAGGATGTGTGGATCAAGTATTTGCAGTGAGACTAATAGCAGTGAAGGCTTGTGAGAAGGACAATAAGGTGTTTATAGCATTCATGGCTCTGGAAAAAGCATACGACAAAGCAGACAGAGAGGGATTGTGGAAAGTTTTGTGCATGTATATATATATTTTTTTATGCGAGGAAGAAGGGACTAAAGGCAGCGAGCCCGTAAAAACTGTTCCTACCAAAGAGAAAAACAAAATACAAGAGAGAGCCAAATTCAAGATCCTATCATTTCGAGATGCCTGGACACACTGCGTTTGAAAGACTGGAGATCATAGGAAGCAGGAAAAACAGACAGAGGGAGAGGGTTCCAGAGTTGACCTGTTGCAAAAATGAAGGACTGGAAGTAATGGTTAACTCTTGTATTAGAGAGTTAGACAGAAAAGGGTGAGAGTTTGCTGCTAGACGGATACTACGCGCCCGTCGTAGAGGTGGAGGAATGCATGCAGACAGTTCAGAGGAGCAGTGACCACTGACGTAACGATAGAAAAGAGTGTAGATGGTAAGCTGCTAGGTGCTGTCAAGAGTTTCTATGATGGTAGTGAAGCATGTGTAGGGGTTAATGGGCATCTCAGTGAATAGTTCACGATCGGTGTGGGCGTGTGACAAGGTTGTGTGATGTCCCCATGGTTGTTCAATATATATATATATATATATATATATATATATATATATATATATATATATATATATATATATATATATATATATATATATATATATATATATATATGGATGGGGTGATGAGAGAAATAAAAACACGAGTAATGGAGAGAGGGATGGCGTTGGTAATGAATGGTGATAGATGGAATATCTGAAATTTGTTGTATGCTGATTATGCAGTACTGCTTGCAAGTACCGGACAAGAACTTGGTAGGCTAGTGCAGAGTTCTGTTGATGTCTGTGAGTGTCGTGCCTTGAGAATAAATGTAGAGAAGAGTAAAGTGATGGTTACTGAGAGACAAGGTGACTCCCAGTGTGATGTCACAGTGAATGAAGAGAGATTGGAATTGGTGAGAGTGTTCAAATACCTGGGTACAGTGACAGAAAACAGAGGAAAATGTGCAAAAGAAGTGGAAAGTAGAGTTACACAAGGAAGGAAAGTAGCTGCTGCAATGAAGGCCTTGATAAGAAACAGAGGCTTGAGTGTTGCAGCTGCACGAGACTTACACGAAGGATTGTTAGTGCCAATTTTAACATATGGATGTGAGACTATGATGTTGCATGAAAATATAAAGTCAAGAGCAAGAGCAATGGAGATGGGACTGCTGAGGAATGTATGCTGAGTACAGGGAGTGTATAGGATACGAAATAATGCGATTCGTGTAAGATGTGGAGTGAGTAAGTCTGTGGACACCAGAATCGAAGTGAGTGTACTGAGATGGTATGGCCATGTGCAGAGAATGGATAACAATAGAGTGGTGAAAAAGGTATCTCTGAACGATTCGAAGAGGGAAGAGGCGAGGTAGCCCAAGGAGAACGTGGAGGGATGTGGTGGATGAGTCTGTGAGGAAGAGAGGTTTGGAAGTTGGTGAGGCTAGGAAGTTGGTGAGGCTGGGGGTCTGACAAGAGATCGAGCTGGCCGGATGAATATTGTGAGGAGAAGAGCATGATTAGGGATTTGGCACCACTTTTTAAAGTGACAGCGTCTGGACTGACTCTATCGGATACGCTTAAGTGGACCTACCGAACTTGGTGAATGTTTTGGGAGTATCAAGTAAAGCCAGATTCGGGGGCTTTAATGGTGTGTGAATGAAGGCGTGGCCAATTGAACTGGGCAAGTTTGGCCTCTCAGATCGTTGCTACTCCTCACTCTGCCCTAGGGTGAGAAAGGAGGTCCGGATGATGATGATGATGATGATGATATATAACTTACAGTGCAAGAAAGGGAGGGTTCTTGCTACCCAGTACCAACCATTTTAGACGCTTACACGGCAAACAGGGAAGGCTTTGGTAAGAATCTTTTCTCCTATCTCCAAGTGAATGAATAAGGATATGTATAAAAGGTGTGAATTTTTCAGTTTTCTGACAATGGACTTTCACTGAACAGTTATATGATTAAATCTTCAGTTTGTTGGTACTGAGTGAGACCACACTCCACTCTCATAATGACCATGCCCTAAGACGAGAGTAACTATACGTCTCTTATATATGTTTAGGAGAGAATGTTTCTGTTCCAATCATTTCCATTTTTTTTTTTTTTTTTTTTGCGTCGATGGAAATGGACTTTTGATTTTATTTCCGATGAAGAATGATCGATGGACTATAATTTTTTAATCATGTTTTTTTTTTCTCTTTTTTGTAACAATGAAAGGTCTCTTAACAAGACAAACAACATTCTGCTATCTGCACCATTCACCGCACAACACAGTTCAAAACGTTTTTCTGTCCTTGGACACACCCATCACACACACCCCAGATGCACATTAAACGCACCTCAATCACACCGCAGACATTCCCCAGAGGCATACTAAATGCACCTCAGCCTCACCCCAGACACACCCCATATTCACATTGAAACACCTCAAGCACACCCCAGACACACCCCAGACGCACACTAGACGTACCTCAGCCACTCCCCAGACACGTCCCAGACGCACACTAAACCCACCTCATCCATACCCTAGTCATACCCCCAGATGCACACTCCAAATGGACACTAAATGCACTTATGCACACCCCAGATGCATACTAAACACACTCATCTACACCCCAGGTGCACACTTAATGTACTGATCCACACCCCAGATGCACGCTAAATGCACTTATCCACACCCCAGATGCAGACTGAACGCACTTTGCCACACCTCTGGCGCTCATCCGGCAGGCCATCCTTCGTCACAAATTCCATAAGTATGGCGTTCTTGAAACTACAGTTGCAACTTGCCAGATTTCATCTTTCCAAAGTATACATTGATTCAGTGAGTGAGTGAGTGGGTGACTAACTTGGGACAGTAATTGCATTTAGCCACCGTTATAGATGTGACAGTTCTAATAATTACTACCTTTACATATGCCGTAAATAGTGTTGCATAATAATCTGTGATTATTATGAACGTTGTAGTTGTAGTGGTAAATCCAGGCCCCTTCACCCTCTCATAACACACACTGAAATCCAAGCTACGCATCTCATGTTATTCTGTCCTTCCGTATCCCGGCAAAATTGCGATTTTTATGACTCTACCTAGTACTCCATCAGCCTCATTCTCTGCGAGGAGAGTCTCTTTTGCACTGGTTAGCAAATCCAACTAGAAACAAAGAGCACGAGTTCAATTGTCGAACCTGTTAAACTGTCAGACGTAGTGTGCTTTCCCTTGTGCCTGTTACCCCATCATTATATTTGTTTACTCGATATAATACTGATTGTTATGGTAAGTGATCTGGGGGAATATAAGGACTCTGCAAAATATAGCCGTCTGCCCTAGTACCCTCGGCCAATCGATAGGCATTTATATTAATTTCTCCGTTCATACCCTGTTTCTGTTACCACTCCGTGATTCTGCTTATTTTATTATCTTCTCTGTGAAAGACGTGAATTGCCTAGAACACATGTGCTTCTTAATCTCTTCAGCCAGCTTATCTTTATCGTGAATATTTCTACTTGCAGTTTTTTTTTTTTTTTTTCACTTAAGGTGAGATTTTCCAACAGGAGGGATTAGACAGCCTTCATTATGCATGAGGACATCTAGAGTTCAGTATAATCATCTAATAACAAAATGGATTTTTAAAAAGACGTCATTGTAGTTAAGGATTAAGAGCAGTGACCATGATCCCTACATTCTTCTGCTACCATATACAGGATGCTCAGTTCTCTATTATTCTTATAAATCATCTGATTCCTACATAAGTCAGCAACTAACTTGTAGGTTTTATATATATATATATATATATATATATATATATATATATATATATATATATATATATATATAAACTGATGGTTCCATTTGCTATTATTAATATAATATTACTTCCTTTCACATCTCAGTCAAAGTTTCCGATAAAATCCTGTATGAAAAGGGCGTATATGGCAATTTTTAAACTCAAACATAGGGCAATCAGTTGTGCATAAATTAACACTTCCAAGTCGCAAAATAAATAAATAAATAAATAAAAGGGAATGAAATCTGGCTCGCTTCTCAGCCTTCTGTACTCATCAGCCGTGTTTGTTTCACCCCTTGTCCCATGAGAACCTTGATATAATATTGAGGTTGATGGTAGTATTCTAGAGGAAAATTAATCCATACTGATCTTTGCTTAGTTGTAAAGCATAAATTTTAGTCATGTTGCTGTCTAATGCCTCCACTTCAACCTGCTAGGAAGATATCGTCGGGAATTTCAAAGAAAGCGAATCGATATTGTTATAAGACACAGACTGCAGTGTTCTAGGTGATCTAACACATTTTTGGGAGTCAAACACATTTTTGGCATCCGTACACTTCACTTTCACATTTTCAGTTTTTCAGCACCAGTATGCTTCAGGATAGGTTATATTTGCCAAAACCTTGGCATTTTTTGCCCACCCCCCCAAAAAAATGACAAGCTGGTTGGCGATGATTGCCAGCTGTAAGCGGACCAAGTTCATTCAACAAACGATGCGAATTTCATCACTACAAGTCATTTCTATATGGAGGTACGCCGGTGCAACATTCCACCCAAGAATCATTGCCGTGGCTTAATAATCTTCGGAGCCTTGGCAATTTGCGCGAGCATGGTCACAATTTTATCACTTTTCATATATTCTGCATCTTATGACCTTTGACCCCTGACCTTGTAAGGAATGTATGAAGCACACTTGTAGTACTCATTAACGTCTATTAGCATGCAATGTTTCATTCGATTCCATCCACCAACTGTGGAACTTGGGAACTTGAAATATGTGGAACGGCTCACGAAAGGTACAACTTCTTGTTGGCGCTGCAGCGTCTGGATGTCGGTTTCGATGCTAAATGTCAATTGTTTATGGTGGTATTCCAGTGCAACATTCCACCCAAGAATCATGACTCTGGCTTAATAATTTTCCGAGCTTTAGCATTTCATGCGAACATAGTCGTGATTTTAGTTATTTTCTCCATTTTTGCATTTGATGACCTCTGACCCCTGACCTGGCCAGTATAGCACATAAATGTACAATAGAAATTTGTAGTACTAGTCAGTATTTATAAGTCTGCAAACTTTCATTCAATTCCATCAAGCTGCTGGGGGACTACGGGGGCATTTTTGAAAACCTGTACTGGTTGCCAGGTTCACTGAGGCCAATATTTGCAAAGTTTCCATGCTAAAATTAGAGGAGAGAGATGAAAAATTGATGGCACACTTCAGATAGTGAATAACTTCAAGATTATGCGTACTGAAGTCAGAGCCCTCTATGCCCATTAGTAATGCTTCTACAGCTCAGAACGTGAAAATTTGAAAAACGGGTTTTCGTCCGTTGCTAGGCAACGAGTAGTTGCCTGGCAACCAAAACATGGGGGAAACAGCTAGGTAATAAATTGGTCATTGTGTCCAAGTTTGGTTGGAATCAGCTAATTCTGAAGGCTAGAAATGCCTGCCACAATTCAACAAGAAAGAATACAAGAAAGAACGAACGAAAATGCTACTAACAGTAAGGGCAACATGGAGCTGGACAAAAGTACCTAGCATGCTAACGAAAGGAATATTTATGAATAATTTACACATCGACGTGTTGACGTAGTTTGTTCTTTGTCTTTACAACTGCAGGACTATTACATTCAATGCTGCAGAGCATTTCTGAGATGGAGGCAGTTAGGTACAGTCTTTCTTCATCCTTCTCTGAATGAAAGACTTTCATGAGCATAGTAAAATCAGTTGGATATAGCAGAAACTTAGCAAAGATTTACCTCATCATAATCCTGTCCCTGCTGTAGAGACCCGTATACATATTCTTAGGAAGAGACTTTGGTGATTTGAGTAAAGGATACCGCTAGCTTCAAAACAGTACTAGGTGGAATTGCCAGAATCATGGCGAGAAAATGGTGGTTTCCAAAATGGCCGCCACCGGGGTCTTTCAAGACTACAATGGCTTACAATTTCTAATAGAAATGTAGTACCTGGAAGACTATTATGGGGTTTTCAGGCACAACCAACATGATTGCTCCTATAGGAAATCAACGTGACCTTGTGTAGTACCCAAAATCCAAGATGGCCACCATCTGGACCCTCCCCAAACAAAAAAGTTGTGTCTCTTTTGAAAGAAACATCGTGACTGGATGATTTGTATGTTAGTTATGAGATTTTCAGGCACTGCCGACACGATAGTACCTTTATGACTCCATATCACCATATTTGATACCCAAATTCAAGATGGCCACAAATAAACAATGAAAACATAAGCACAGAAAAGTATTTATTCAAAGACATTTCTCAATCATACAGATGTCAATACCATGCGAAGCTCATTTTGACAAACATATGACTTAATCATGACTGAAACATGGCATTTTCACTTATTTTGACAAACTGACTCCTGTTTATGACAAAAAATTACACATTTGACATCCTCCTTTTTCCACAAACATTGCACTGAGCCACACTTACAAACGACTAGCATTCTTTGGGGCAATGGATTCAGGCATTTTTCAGACAGTAGTGTGTCATTGTCCTTCACCCATCTGTATTTGGTAGGGTCTGTGGCAGGGTGGGTAACATCAAGAAGGCATAGCCTTTAAAGAGTAAAATGGTCTCCTGATGTGGCCACGAATTACGCTTGAAGTTGGTGACAGGGCTTTCAACGACTTTGGTGTTGGATCTCGCAGTTGGACTTCCACCCAGAGCTGGTCGAATGTTCGCGATTCGGGTTTGCTTTTCATGCCAGCCCACACCCGAATGAGATTCTCCCCAGCTTTCATCAAGATCTCGTCAGTGAGAGTGTCAGACTGCAAAATCAACCAAGTCATGCTCTGGATCACATGACAGAGAGGCGTGTTCGGTACCTATATTACTCACTGCATCATCTCCAGTCAATATATGTGCCTTCACGATGACTTTAGATAGTCCTACCCTCAACTTATCTTCAAGAATGTGCAGTGGTATAAGTCGCCATCATTCACCAGTGCCGAATTCTACCCACAAGTTTTGGGAGCCTTGTTTTGAAAATATTGAACATAATGAAGTAGACGTGCTACTGTGTCTGTGTCATTGGAAACTAATAGCAGCCCGCTATTTCCCCGATCCACGTCCCATTCACAGTGCATCACTATGTGATCAGCGGCTTCTTCCACATCACATGTCAACATGTCAATATGTTCTGAAGTTTCAGAAGACGGTTGGGTGGATGGCCTTCCAAAGTGGAGAAACTCTGCTGACACAACACCATCATCTGTGATGCATCCACCAAACACAACATTCAACTTCACCATCTCAGGAGTTGAGACAAGATCACAAACAAGATGCTTCAGCATAGTTTTGTTGACCAACGAGGTCCACAATTTGTTCATTTGTTGGGGTATTGAGACACCTGCAGTGAGCTCAGTGAGGTCAACGGATTCCACTCCACCAGCGCAACGTAGCCTTTCTCCACCCTTAACAGATGACTCTAAGTTGCTGCTGGAACTGGAACTAATAGAGTGGCCCGCTGATAGCACACAATTGATTACACTTTTGAATGTTCCAAATGAGGCCAAATATGGAAAGGAACGTATTTTCGACATGAGATCCAATATAACGGATGCATCTAAAGGCAGGAAAGTGGAACTCGTTGCCTGGTAAGCTCTTCTCCAAGTCTGCAATGAGTGCACTTTTGTCAGTTTTGAAGGAAGTTTGCCTTCAAATAGAGATGAAACAGGCAGGATATCATGGGCATAGGTAGATTCAAGTTCCATGCCTTGCTGTTTCACAATTTCGATGTCACACTGAGCCGCTACTATCACTTTTGATGCCACAGCAGAAGCTGCACTCACACCAGTGGATGGTTTGCTGTCAAGCTGAGGCTCTTCGATATAGTGGTAGAGAGTTTTTTGGGTTTTGTCAACAAACCTGTCTCTCTGGAATTCTCTTACCAGTTGATCCCCATTAACCTGCACTTGGAGCTGCCAGACGGCCAATTCATCCAATGCCAGTTGCTTAGTGATTTGATTGTGCAGTTTGATGCCAGGAGCCTTGATGATGTAAGGGTTAACCCTTTCTCGCACAAAGCGCAGGTACTTTGAAACATTTTCATTCAGCTGATGAGCTTTGCGTCCAGTAAGTTCATGATGAACCCTCTCCGTTTCACGATGATTCATGAAGTTGTTTGAGATGAGAATTTTTTGGAAAATGAGGTGCCACTTGATCACGACCCTCAGATTTTTTGTTTGGCCAACAATGCCACCAGCACTTTTTGATGCCCTGAGGATGGATTGTTCTAGCGTCATATCTGGTGCAACAGCACTGAAGTAACTTTCAACTCGATCCTTCACGACAAACTGACCATGCATGAACCACTAAAAAACATCCGGATGAGTTGCTTCTAAGGCTTTCTTGGATTCAAGGTACAATATGCCGTAACGAGAGTAACTGATGCAGTCACTCACTCTGAAGATTGGGAGAGAAGCTTCCACGGAAGCTATATGTTGAGGGAAATTTCTTTCTCGATCTGATGCAACTGCATGCTTGATAGTAGCAGCCATCTGTTGAAACACTTGCAGATACTGACACACCTCAGATTTTGCACAGCATTCTTCCAGAAAACACTCAAATTGTTCATGGAGAAGTTCTATGAACTTCTCCCTGGGTCTTTCCTATGCACATAGAACTCTCTGTACTTCGTGAGCACGTTCTATGAATTCGCCATTGATACTACGATCATTCTGCACCAACCACTCCCAAAATGCCTCTCATGCCAATGAGTTGAGAAGGATCATGATTCCATGGAAGGAGCGTATTTAATGACTTCCTTCGAACACTGAGTTGACGCAGACATTAAAAAAAAAAAAAAAAATGAAATAGTAATATCCAGAAAATACTGCTATGTTCCACCTGTATCGAAAAATTTAGAACTTGTCTGCTACGAATTTTGGAAGACTGCCGCCTTGAATTTTGAATATCAAATGTTGTGATATCAAATGAGTAATGGTACTATCGTGTCGGCAGTGCCTGATGACAAAATTAGCATTAAAATCATCCAGTCACGAAGTTTCTTTCAAAACATACATGACTTTTTTTGTTTGGGGAGGGTCCAGATGGCGGCCACCTTGGATTTCGGGTACTATGTATGGTCATATTGATTTGCTATAGGCACCATCGTGTCGGCCGTGCCTGAAAACCCATAATAGTCTTCCAGGTACTACATTTCTATTAGGAATTGTAATAATCCTGAAAGACCCTGGTGGTGGCCATTTTGAAAATCGCCTTTTTCTATCTTTTTTTTTTTTTTTTGTGAGGTAAAAGAAACCAAAGGCAACGAGCCAGCAAAACTGTTCCTTCCAAGAGAAAAACAAAATACAAGAGAGAGCCAAATTCAAGATGCGATCATTTCGAGATCCTGGACACACTGCGTTTGAAGACTGGAGATCATAGCTAGCAGGAAATACAGACAGAGGGAGACAGTTCAGAGTTGACCTGTTGCATAAATGAAGAACTGGGAGTAACGGTTAACTCTTGCATTAGGGAGTTGGACAGAAAAGGGATGAGAGTTTGCTGCAAGACGGAGGCTACGTGCCCATCGTAGAAGTGGAGGAATACATGCAGACAGTTCAGAGGAGCAGTGACCATTGAAGTAGCGATAGAAAAGAGATAAAGATGCAACAGTACGGCGAAGAGACAGAGGTTGAAGGAAGTCAATAAGAGGAGAGTTAATGAGGCGAAAAGCCTTTGACTCCACCCTATTGAGAAGAGCTGTATGTGGGGAGCCTCCCCACACATGAGAGTTGTACTCTATGCAGGGGTAGATAAAACCCCTGTATAGAGTCAACAATTGTGCAGGAGTAAAGAAGGAACAGAGTCGACTTAGCACACCCAATCTCTTGGAAGCAGATTTTACAAGAGATGTAATATGATCTTTCCAAGATAAGTCCCGAGTAAATGAAACCCCAAGCATGTTCAAGGATGATGCAGGATTAAATGGAATATTATTAAACTTTAGTGGGTATACCTGTGGAAGATTTTGTCGGGTTGATAGGTGTAAAAACTGTCTTTGATGCATTAAAAACAACCAGATTATTTTTACCCCAGTTAGAGATACGAGCCAAGTCAGACATTAGGTGTGCCATGGTCTCATCCCTTGTTTGTTGAAGTAACTGCTGAGATGGACGTTGCGGGGATCAAATGGAAAGGTGAAGGGTGGAGTCATCAGCATATGAGTGGATAGGGTTAGATGTACAACTTAGAGGGTCATTGATGAATAAAAGGAAGAGAGTTGGTGATAGAACAGTGCCCTGAGGAACACCACTGTTAATAGATCTAGGAGAAGAACGATGGCCGTCTACAACAGCGGCTATAGAACGACCAGAAAGGAAGCTAGAGATGAAGACACAAATAGAAGGATAGGAACCGTAAGAGGGCAGTTTGGAAATTAAAGATTTATGCAAGACTCGATCGAAAGCCTTTGAGATGTCAAGTGCAATGGCAAAGCTTTTGCCAAAGTCCCGAAAGGAGGATGACCAGGAGTCTGAAAGGTAGGTGAGAAGATCGCCTGTGGAGCGTTCCTGACGGAACCCATACTGATGATCAGAAAGAAGGTTGTGATAGGAAAGATGCTTTGAAATTTTTCTATTAAGAACAGACTCGAAAACTTTTGAGATACAGGATGTTAAAGCAATTGGACGATAGTTAGAGGGTTGGTAATAGTCACCCTTCTTTGGGACTGGCTGAATGAGAGCAAACTTCCAGCAAGAAGGAAAGGTACAAGTTGATAGACAAAGGCAAAAGAGTTTGCCTAGGCACGGTGTAAGCACAGATGCACAGTTCTTGAGAACAAGAGAAGGGACTCCATCAGGCCCATATACCTTATTAGTATTAAGGCCTGTGATGGCAGAAAATACATCAACTGAAGAAATTTTAATGTCAACCATGAGGAAGTCAGAGGTGGGAAGTGATGGAGGAATAGCACCGGAATCGTCTAAAGTGGAATTGGAGGAGAAAGTCTGAGCAAAGAGATCTGCTTTATCTGTAGAAGAAATAGCTACAGAGCCATCAGAATAGAGAAGAGGAGGGAAGGATGATGAGGTAAAGTTGTAAGAAAGGGTTTTGGCAAGGTGCCAGAAGGAGCGGGAAGAATTCGAGTTAGAGAGTTGAGAGCATTTAATATGAATGAAATTATTTTTAGCAGTGGGAAGAACAGACTTAGCACGATTCCAGGCAGAAACGTATAAGAGATGTGTTTCAGGGGTGGGTTGGCTCCAGTACCTTTTATAGGCCCTCTCCTTGTTGCAGACAGCATTAGAACAAGCGTGATTAAACCAAGGCTTTCATGCATTAGTCAGAGGATATGAGAAAGGAATATATGCTTCCAACCCCAAGAGAATAACCTCTGTAATGCGCAAGGCACACCCAGATGGCTCCCGGCCATGGAAGCAGTAATCATTCCATGGAAAATCAAAGAAGTACTGCCTGAGGGCCTCCCAATCCGCAGCTCCAAAGTGCCACAGACAACGTTTCTTTGGAGGGTCCACAGGCCGTACCTGAGCGATAGGACAGGTTAAGGTGATAAGGTTGTGTTCAGAGGAGCCCAACGGAGAGAAAAGATTGACAGTGTAAGCAAAAGTAGTAGTTGTAAGGAAGAGGTCAAGTATGTTGGAGCTCTCTCCAAGGCAGTCAGGGATACAGGTAGGGTGCTGTACAAGCTGCTCTAGGTCATTAAGGATAGAAAAGGTGGAGGCTTGTTCACCAGGTGGATCAGTGAAAGGAGAGGAGAGCCAATGGTGGTGGTGAACATTGAAATCTCCTAGAATGGAGATTTCAGAGAAAAGAGAAATGAATAGAATGTGTTCCATCGTAGAAGTATGATTGTCAAAGAGATTTTGATAGTCAGTAGAATTAGTAGATATGTAAACAGCGCAGATATATTTAGTTAGAGAATGACATGAAAGCCGAAGCCAAAGTGTAGAGAATTCAGGAGAATCGAGCTCAGGAACACGAGAGCAAGATAAGTTGTTGTATATATATACACAACAGCCACCTTTGGCTTTGAAATGAATATAGAGAAAGTAGGAAGATACAGGAAAGGGTCTGGTGTCAGTTGCCTCAGACAGCTGAGTCTCAGTTAGCAATTCCTCCTAATACTGTTTTGAAGCTGGCGGTAACCTTTACTCAAATCACCAGTCCAAGCCTCTTACTGAGAAGATGACGGTAATCACTTACGGGACACGAAATTTTAGAGTGAATTAATTCAGGAAAACGTCTTAGTTGATTTTAAGTGGAATCCAAGTATATCCAGTCCTACATCTTAGGAATATGTGCCACTTCATAGATGAATCTGAAATTATTCATCCGACGATTATTTCTAATTTGTTTGTTTGTTTGTTTGTTTATTTGTCATTGTATCCATGGTCTTGCTTATCATTTAGCACTGAAGAGACCTTTCACTATGAACCAATTAGAAGGAATCCCCACTAATCGTACACTATGCCGACATCATTTCATTCTACTCTTGTTACCGTCACACTCAGGGGAGACTACTCTTATTCAAAAGTAAAAAATACCATATATCAGGGCAGTACACCATAACAGATGACAGTATTTAGTAATGTCATATAGAAAAGATCTTCTGCTGCAGTAAACATTTCCTTTACAATGTTTCAAATCAGAACCAAAACGAAATGAGATATTGCTGCACTAAACAAGAGTTTTCTAATGGAACAGAAATGTGAGAATCTGAATTATTTAGTTGGGAACCCAAGATGTATAGGCTACAGTTATCACAGATTCCAGCCTCACTAGTTAACTTATTTTCATTCCTTGTTCAGATCGACAAGACCTTTTGTATTCAATTCTTATTATCTCCAGGTGATTTTGCTCGGACTAAGAGACACTTTGAACTGAAGGCTGTAGATGCAGTCTCCAGTAAACTGCTCAGCACCAGAAGGCTTGCCTATATTGCACTAAATTATCTGTTTAACCCGCTACATCCTGGTAACGTATGGATACAATGCAACATTTTGTCACGCTCACTGCCGATAACATATCCATACATTTTGCAATTGCGACGTCTGTCATTTGCACGTTTTTCAAGCTTTGCGTGTGATTTTTGGTACGGATAAGAGGGACACCTGGCAGCGGGGACACTGCCTTACCCTGCCCGACCTCCCCTCCCTACACGCCACTGTCTCGACAACTCACCTGTTACCAGTGACCTGGCCAGTAAAGACACATCGCATCACAGTACGAAATTCAAGGCAAGAGTGATTCCCCAATCGATGACGATGTGGAGGACAAAGATTACTTGGTGCCAGAGGAAACAACAATCAGAAATGATGAGAAGGTACCGTCGTCAACGAAGGTGCGGTATGTTGATGTGTTCAGTGAGTGAAACAATGCCTATATCGCCTATATTATTGGAGGAAAGCCAATATATTCTTGTACTACATAGAAATTCGTACCAAATGAACAAATATCTACCTATTCTGAATGGTTTGCAATAGTTACTGCTAGCACAGAAAACGCGACACCCCCAACACGGCTCAAGAGAACACGGTACCAGATGTTTAAAGCATCACCTGTATAACCCACTTCTAAGCTCAGGTGAGCACTTTCAGGGGCAGTTTCCAATGTTTTTCTCAAAAAGCAGAGGTTTTAGCCACCAAAATTTCTTTTTAAAATCTGCCAGGATGGGGGAGGGGGTCAGTTGTGAAAAATCGGTCGGGACACGAAGGGTTAATAATCAGTACACACGATGAAAAGTTTAATGGTAGAATAGAGGTAAAATAAATAGTACTGTGAACATGATGATAATGCCACTACACACTTAGCATCACTACCTGGTGATCTAACAGAAAACAGTGCACTCATCGATGCAAAGACACTTTCTCATGCGCATGTTTCGAATTTCAAGTGGGACTGAAAGTTTTATTATGACGTAAAATGCAACTAACTAACCCGTCTTCCATTCCTAAATGATCCTAATTACTGCAGCCAAGCTTCGGTCTCCTAAGCCCTGAGATATGAAATATTGGATTTCCTTTAGTTAAACATTGCTGCAACATTATTTCTTCATATTAAGGTATAGTTTCAGAGCTATTTTCTTTATACGAGAGTCTGTGCTTCCAATAGCAAAAATAAAATACAGAAATGAAGAATAAAACAAAAAATCTACACTATGAACTATCGTTTTCTTAGAGGAAATTCACTCATATGTTTTACCTGATTTAGTCACACACACACACACACACACACCCACACTCCCGAGGTGGATGGAAAGCTGATGACAGGGAGTGCTGGAGCTGCCGTTTCATCAGCCCTCAGGACTAATTCCTGACCATCCCCCTTTGCTGAACTTTTTCAGTGTCTCAGTTACACAGAGAGTAGGCCAGCATGCTCCCCAGTACAAATTTCTCTATCTTCACCAAACTACATGCACAGTACACACTACACTTCCTATTCAAAATTCACCATAATGGCGTCGATTCACCAAGCCTCGGAGTCCCCAGGGAGGGGGGACCATAAATGCCCCCGCCATTGGCCCCTCTCCCGGTGACGACTCGAGGTGCCTGGAACCACTGTCTGACTCTCTTCTTCTTCATTTCTGCAACATTCGCGGCCTTTCATCTAACTTTCGCTCTGTTGAGCACCACCTCTCCTCCTCTAAACCTCACCTTCTTTTTCTAACGGAGACTCAGTTGTCTGAGGCAACTGACAGCAAACCCATTTCTGTATCCTCCTACTTTCTCTATACTCATTTCAAAGCCAAAGGTGGCTGTTGTGTATACATACGCAATGACTTATCTTGCTCTCGTGTTCCTGAACTTGACTCTTCTGAATTCTCTACACTCTGGCTTTGGCTTTCCTGTCATTCTCTGACTAAATATATCTGTGCTGTTTACTTATCCCCTAATTCTACTGACTATCAAAAATTCTTCGACTATCTTACTTCTACGATGGAACACATTCTGTCCATTCCTCCTTTCCCTGAAATCTCCATTCTTGGAGATTTCAATGTTCACCACCACCTTTGGCTCTCCTCTCCTTTCACGGATCCACCTGGTGAACAAGCCTACATCTTTTCTATCCTTAATGACCTAGAGCAGCTTGTACAGCACCCTACCCGTATCCCTGACCGCCTTGGAGAGAGCTCCAGCATACTTGACCTCTTCCTCACAACTAATCCTTCTGCTTACTCTGTTAATCTTTTCTCTCCGTTGGGCTCCTCCGATCACAACCTCATTACCTTAACCTGTCCTATCACTCCGGTACGGCCTGTGGACCCTCCATGGAAGCGTCGTCTGTGGCATTTTGGAGCCGCGGACTGGGAGGCCCTCAGGCAGTACTTCTTTGATTTTCCATGGAATGATTATTGCTTCCATGGCCGTGAGCCATCTGAGTGTGCCTTGCGCATTACAGAGGTTATCCTCTTGGGCATGGAAGCATACATTCCTTTCTCATATCCTTTGACTAACGCAAGAAAGCCTTGGTTTAATCACGCTTGTTCTAATGCTGTCCGCAACAAGGAGAAGGTCTACAAAAGGTACCGGAGCCAACCCACTCCTGAATCACATTGTCTTTACGTTTCTGCCCGGAATCGTGCTAAGTCTGTTCTTCGCTCTACTAAAAATAATTTCATCCATACTAAATGCTCTCAACTCTCCAACTCGAATTCTTCCCGCTCATTCTGGCACCTTGCCAAAAATCTTTCTAACAACTTTACCTCATCATCCTTCCCTCCTCTTTTCTACTCTGATGGTTCTGTAGCTATTTCTTCTACTGATAAAGCAGACCTCTTCGCACAGACTTTCTCCTCCAATTCCACCTTAGACGATTCCGGTGCTGTTCCTCCATCACTTCCCCCCTCTGACTTCCTCATGGCTGACATTAAAATTTCTTCAGTTGTTGTATTTTCTGCCATCACTGGCCTCAGTAATAACAAGGCATATGGGCCTGATGGGGTCCCTCCTGTTGTTCTCAAGAACTGTGCTTCTGTGCTTACACCCTGCCTAGGCAAACTCTTTCGCCTTTGTCTGTCAACTTGTACTTTTCCTTCTTGCTGGAAGTTTGCTCTCATTCAGCCAGTCCCAAAGAAGGGTGACCACTCCCAACCCTCCAACTATCGTCGAATTGCTTTAACGTCCTGTATTTCAAAAGTTTTCGAGTCAATTCTTAATAGAAAAATTTTAAGGCATCTTTCCTATCACAACCTTCTTTCCGATCGTCAGTATGGGTTCCGTCAGGGACGCTCCACTGGCGATCTTCTCACCTACCTTTCAGACTCCTGATCATCCTCTTTTCGGGACTTTGGCGAATGCTTTGCCATTGCACTTGACATCTCAAAGGCTTTCGATTGAGTCTGGCATAAATCTTTAATTTCCAAACTGCCCTCCTACGGTTTCTATCCTTCTATCTGTGCCTTCATCGCTAGTTTCCTTTCTGGTCGTTCTATAGCCGCTGTTGTAGACGGCCATCGTTCTTCTTCTAGATCTATCAACAGTGGTGTTCCTCAGGGCTCTGTCCTATCACCAACTCTCTTCCTTTTATTCATCAATGATCTTCTGAGCTGTACATCTAACCCTATCCACTCATACGCTGATGACTCCACCCTTCACCTTTCCTTTCGATTCCCACAACGTCCATCTCAACAGTTACTTCAACAAGCAAGGGATGAGGCTATGGCACACCTAATGTCTGACTTGGCTCGTATCTCTGACTGGGGTAAAAATAATATGGTTATCTTTAATGCATCTAAGACTCAGTTCTTACACCTATCAACCCGACAAAATCTTCCACAGGTATACCCACTAATGTTTAATAATATTCAGCTTAATCCTGCATCATCCTTGAACATGCTTGGGGTTTCATTTACTCAGGACTTATGTAGGAAAAATCATATTACATCTCTTGTAAAATCTGCTTCCAAGAGATTGGATGTGCTAAGCCGACTCCGCTCTTTCTTTACCCCTGCACAGTTGTTGACTCTATACAGGGGTTTTATCCGCCCCTGTGTGGAATACAACTCTCATGTGTGGGGAGGTTCCCCACATACAGCTCTTCTCAATAGGGTGGAGTCAAAGGCTTGTCGTCTCATTAACTCTCCTCCTCTTACTGACTCCCTTCAACCTCTGTCTCTTCGCCGCTCTGTTGCATCTTTATCTCTTTTCTATCGCTACTTTAATGGTCACTGCTCCTCTGAACTGTCTGCTTGCATTCCTCCACCTCTACAACGGGCGCGTAGCACCCGTCTGGCAGCAAACTCTCATCCCTTTTCTGTCCAACTCTCTAATGCAAGAGTTAACCGTTACTCCCAGTCTTTCATTTATGCAACAGGTCAGCTCTGGAACTGTCTCCCTCTGTCTGTATTTCCTGCTGCCTATGATCTCCAGTCTTTCAAACGCAGTGTGTCCAGGCATCTCAAAATGATCGGATCTTGAATTTGGCTCTCTATTGTATTTTGTTTTTCTCTTGGAGGGAACTGTTACTGCGGGCTCATGGCCTTTGGTTCCTTCTTCCTCGCATAAAACACACACACACACACACACACACACACACACACACACACACACACACACACACACAGAAAATACCATTGTGTACAGTGAATATTATGTACAGAAAAATATTTGTATTTGCGCCATTTGACAGCAATATTAGTTAAATGTCCAGCAATAGCTACAAGAAAGGAATTATGATTTAGGTGGCTATATTTTCACGTACTTGCAATCAGATGGTGTTAGTTTCATGCGCAACAGTAAACCACCAAAGCTTGGTGTACATACAGTGAAACGTCATATCATTTAATATTTATACATTGGTACTAGTTTTGAATTTTGAAAGTGTCACCATGTGAAATAATAACGTAATAATAACGATTATATTCGTATTGTTAAACACTTTTTTAACGTAGTCATTACTTGAAAGGTATAAAAATAAAATAATGCAATGCTCCATATGAAATCTTACTGAAATAAAAGCGATAGGATGGTTCAAACTGTAGCTAGTAGTGGCGGGAGGTAGCCACGAGCAGAAACACCAACTTCGGTTTGAGCTGCCTTGCTGTTGATATTTACCCCACAACGTGGTGGGGCACTGGCAAACAGAGAGCCCATCAAGGTAGAATGCATAGGAAAAAGCTCCCCAAGGGGAGCATAGCACGGCAGGCAGACTGGCAAACGAGGGAAAGGCGGCAGAGGCAGGGGAAGGTGCGATGGTTGGTGGTGAGGTCGGCTGCCCGATGATCGACAAGGGCAGGGCGGGACGAGAGAGCTGAGTAGTCAGTGCGGCGCCGATGGAGGAGGCGCCGCGCCGACGAGCTCAGTTGGAATGCCCCAAACGACTTGACGGTGGTTGGTGAGGCCGGCTGCACGATGGT
Organism: Coenobita brevimanus; assembly: GCF_032717465.1. Taxonomy (NCBI): domain Eukaryota; kingdom Metazoa; phylum Arthropoda; class Malacostraca; order Decapoda; family Coenobitidae; genus Coenobita; species Coenobita brevimanus. The sequence continues at coordinate 12,014,388 of NC_136993.1, read as the reverse complement.
CGACGAGGGCAGGGAGGGACGAGAGCTGGATAGACATCGCAGCGCCGATGGAGGAGGCGCCGACGAGCTCAGGTGGAAGAGCAACGACACTACCCTCAACCCCCTTGCCCTGGGTGGAACTAGGGCGTTGGCAGCTCGCCCAGCTCCTCAGCAGCAGCAGGTGGAAGCAAAGAGGGGAGGCCCAGTCCTGGTGGTCGCGAGGGCACAACCCTGATCCTGGTGGTGGCGGAGTGAGGGTCGTCGGCCGTGGTAGTAATGGCGGAGGAGCCTCAACCTTCTGGTGGACAGACCAGGGCACAGGATGGAGAGGTCAGGCCCGACCCCCTCGGCTAGTATGGCTGCTGTGGAGAGCTGGTTCCGCCTCGGTACCTGTTTATATAAACACTTGCGAGGAACTGTGCAGCCACCACATTTACTATTGATTGCAAGTACTGTACCAGCACCATGTGGAGGAAGACGTTCATTTTATAACCTCCCACTGGCCAGCCAATTCCACAATTCTTTGCATTTCAGCATATGCTATGGGACTGTATACCTTATATATATATATATATATATATATATATATATATAATATATATATATATATATATATATATATATATATATATATATATATATATATATATATATATATATATATATATATATATCATTCTTTTATCTTCTGGGTTTAAAACCATACTGCCATTCTCACAGTTTCCTCTGTACTTGTTTTCACTCTGATGTGTGTTCAGTAACCATTCTTATGTGTGGCATTAGTGCTAAACCTCTGTTTTCTTTCACTTAAGTTTGTCCGTTTCATAAAATTCAGGAGTAGAGTGTACCACCAGTCGAACAGGGCAGTACTCCCGAGATGGATGGCTAGCTGGTGATAGGGAGAGCTGGAGTTCCCGTTTCACCAGCCCTCAGGACTTGATCCTGACTATCTCCCTTTGCTGAACATTTTCAATGCATTCATTTACACACAGAGTAAGCCAGTATGCTCTCTATACCTCTACCTTCAACTGTCTACACTACACTACACTACATGCGCATAACATATCACACACTACATGTGCATAACATATCACATCTTCTATTCACTCTCTTTAGCAATGGCCGCTGCAATGTTACTATCAAATGAGGTGGTACCTCGGATTGCCACCACCAGCAGGGTAGGGCTGGCGGCACAGGGTCCTCCTGGTCGCCATCAAGCGACTGTGCCAACAGCGATTGTTGCAATTGTTAGTAATGCTCATCAGCAGAGAAGTGAAAGTGCGGCCTTATTCTTCACCAACATCCGCGACCTTAGCACAAATTTAAACTCAGTTCATTTTTTCCTTCAGTGCATGTCCCCTTTGGCCCTTTTCCAACAGAACCACAAATCTCACCCTCTACTGATGTATCCCCATTTTGTTTCCCCGGTTACCATCACCTCACAAACTTCCGTAACAAGGGCAGCACCTGTTGTTATATCAAATACAAGTATGCAGTTGACACAATTTTAAACTTCACTTGATCCAGTTTTGATTACTCATTCTATAAACTAAATTGTCAGAATATTACCAAATATATCTGTGTAGTCTATCGCTCCACCAATGCTTCTTTGGAACCCAGTGTATTTGATTCCATATCCACAAAGTTTTTTTTTTATGCAAGAAAGAAAGAACCAAAGGCCCGGAGCCTGCAAACCGTTCCTTCCAAGAAAAACAAAAACGATACAAAAGAGAGCCAAATTCAAGATCCGTTAATTTCGAAATGCCTGGAAACAGCATTTGAAAGACTGGAGATCATAAGAAGTAGGAAATACATTTTCAGAGTTGACCCGTTGCATAAATGAAGGACTAGAAGTAACGGTTAACTTTTGTATTAGAGAGTTGGACAGAAAAGGGATGAGAATTTGTTGCTAGACGGGTGCTACACACCCGTCCTAGAGGTGGAGGGATGCAAGCAGACTGTTCAGAGGAGCAGTGACCATTGAAGTAGCGATAGAAAAGATATAAAGATGCAACAGTGTGGTGAAAAGACAGAGGTTGAAGGGAGCCAGTAAGAGGAGGAGAGTTGATGAGATGAAAAGCCTTTGACTGCACCCCATTGAAAAGAGCTGTATGTGGGGAGCCTCCCCACACATGAGAGTTGTACTCTAAACAAGGGCAGATAAAACCCCTGTATAAAGTCAACAGCCGTGCAGGGGTAAAGAAGGTACGGAGTCGGCTTAGCACACCTAATCTCTTTGAAGCAGATTTTACAAGAGATGCAATATGATATTTCCAAGATAAGTCCCGAGTGAATGAAACCACAAGCATGTTCAAGGATGATGCAGGACTGAGCTGGATATTATAAAACCTCAGAGGGTACTCCTGTGGAAGATTGTGTCAGGTTGATAGGTGTAAAAACTGAGTTTTTGACTCATTAAAAACAACAAGATTATTTTTACCCCAGTCAGAGATACAAGCCAAGTCAGACATTACGTGTGCCATAGCCTCATCCCTTGTTTGCTGAAGTAACTGCTGAGACGGACGTTGCAGGAACCGAATGGAAAGGTGAAGGGTGGAATCATCAGTGTACTAGTGGATAGGGTTAGATGTACAGCTTAAAAGGTCATCGATGAATAAAAGGAAGAGAGTTGGTGATAGGACAGAACCCTGAGGAACACCACTGTTGATAGATCTGGGAGAAGAGCGATGGTCGTCTACAACAGCAGCTATTGAACGACCAGAAAGAAAGCTAGCCATGAAGGCACAGATAGAAAGATAGAAACAGTAAAAGGGCAGTTTGGAAATTAAAGATTTATGCCAAACTCGATCGAAAGCCTTTGAGATGTCAAGTGCAAAGGCAAAGCTTTCGTCAAAGTCTCGAAAGGAGGATGACCAGGCGTCTGAAAAGTAGGTGAGAAGATCGCCAGTGGAGCGTCCCTGACGGAACCCGTACTGACGATCAGAAAGAAAGTTGTTATAGGAAAGATGCTTTAAAATTTTCTGTTAGGAACTGACTCGAAAAATTTTGAAACACAGGATGTTAAAGCAATTGGACGATAGTCAGAAGTTTGGGAACAGTCACTCTTCTTTGGGACTGGCTGAATGAGAGCAAACTTCCAGCAAGAGGGAAAGGTACAGTCTCCAGCAAAAGTCGAGCGACCGGCTCAACGAACAGGTTGGTATATGTGGCACCACTGCACCCCGAGTTTCACACCTCCCCTCCCTTGTTCCAATTCATTCATCTACCCTCCACCCTCCCCACATCCAAGGGCCTACTCACATTGTCTCAACCACTCTTCCATCATCCATTTCTCTCGGGAAATAATGGTTTTGTTATGATAACGAATAAAAACACATTACACACAATTTTGCTTCATAGTATAGTTATACACCACGATCTGAACGCAGGGTGATATAAAATAGTAATATATTCGTATGACAGTGAGGTCTGTAGTCATACAATTTATCATTTTGACGATTGTATCTAGTCAGTGCGTAACATTAAACAGTCGGAAGCTATAAGCAGATGTTTGTAGTGGTCGGTGGTGTGTGGGGGCGTAGCTGGCCATCACAGGTTGTGGTGGGGGCGTGGGGAGAGGGAGATGGGCCCGGGGTCGACGGCTCTTCCCGTGGTGGATAGTGTGTGTGTGTGTGTGTGTGTGTGTGTGTGTGTGTGTGTGTGTGTGTTTTCCACCAATGCTCACAAGCACGTCTTTATTATCACCATGAAGTGTGCATTACAATATTGTCCACTGCGCCATATACTAGTGATATTTATAGTGTAACGATATGGCAAATAAGCATTAAATGATCAGTACACAGTAAAACCTTATTTTCTAAATGTTATTCAACCAGGTATGCAGTGCAATAGCAGATTATAATACATTAGTCTGAACGTAGCCTTTAACTCTACAGGGTAAGTCAGGCTAAAACACCAGATCTCTAGTAAAACATTCACTATTGTCACTGTACCACATGTTATTGTAGGGCAACTGGAACAGGGCGATAGCAAAGGTGGTGGGTGGTCGTACTCGGTGCTGACAGGGTTACTTTATCACTCCCCCAGTTACCCACAACATTCAATTATCATATAAAGCCACTGTCTGACCCCATTGTTTCATATCGTTTTAAAATGTGTTCTTAAATATGCCGGTAGTCAGTTAGTCTTCCTTTTGAAATATTTGCGTAACCAAAACCGTTTGGCCATTTTAACATCCTTCCCTCTCTGAGGCAGCTGACGTTTCGGCTGACGATAGTTAATGGGAAAAACCATGGCCACACAGAGATAGATGAAAGTAGTAACAGACATGGGACACAAGTTGAAGAGCAAATAATCATAAGGTTAACCTGACCGCTACGTCTATTACGTTGCTATAAGTAACACTGACCAGTGTGAACTGTAACTTGACAAACCGTTTTTGAAAACGTTCACGCTGAAAACGAATAAACTGAATTATCTGTTCTATGGCACGATAATGTTGATTAGCGTAAACTGCAATTGAGACAAGTTTGTTTGATTACTATGCAGATCATCCATTCAGCCATTTTAGTTCTTAGTTACCTTTTTCGAAATACGTTGTGTTATAAACGTGTGATTCGCAAGTTACACCCTATTGCAGTTATAACTATAAAAGGCAAGGTTATATTCCTGATATTGTTATCATGTGGTGGCAGGTCTCTTGCTGGAATGAGTGGCGATAAGTGGCTGAGGCAAGGGGTGGAGGGGGTTGGTTGTATGCAGCGCCGGATTAACCATGCTGTTGCCTGGTAGGCAATGCAGACGGTTGGCCTGCAACATATAGATCTCTTTTTCCGTTATTTCCAGTGAAATTTTGGCATGACCTATAATGGCCTTTTTTGATGGCCTGATGGATGATGGCCCTTATTTGGACGCTCAAAGCTTAATATATATTCCGCTCTGGAAGTCCGGATGGCCTGTGACAGGCCATGGCCTGGTAGGCAGTTGCCTATTTTGCCTATACCTGGTAATCCAGCCCTGGTTGTATGGTGTGCGCAGGGTCACCACACCATGCGGCTCACTCTACTGTTGGCTGTCCTGCGTATGAAATTGACCTTGATACTTAAAATGCTGTCAGCAGCAATGAATGGTGTCTAAATATTGACTAACCTTTGGTAATGCCAGCAACCAGGTCATGGCCTCGGCTTGACCAGCTTAGTTTGTGTAACCACCAAACAAATTGTCACTCAGTCCCTGTTGCCCAACGTTATCTGATATCATGTATGAAGACATCAGTAACCAAGATAATACTGATCCTGTGTTTTACTTATCAGCAACACTTTGCTATTATCATCCATGGGGTATTAGTAGTAACTAATGGTAATGACCTACACAAGAGTTTGTAAAGTAACAGTCATTACGTCGAGTAAGGGAAGGAGCACACCACTGACAACTACAAACATATAGCTTCTGACTGTTTAATGTTACGCACTGACTGGATACAACCGTAAAAATGAAAAATTTTACGATTACAGACCTCACTGTCATACGAATATATTACCACTTCATATTACTCTGTGTTCAGATCGCGGTGTATAAATAACTATTCTATGGAGTAAAATACTGTGTAATATGTTTTTATTCGTTATCATAACAAAACCATTATTACCCAAGACAAATGGATGATGGAAGCGTGGTCGAGAATATGTGAGCAGGCCCTTGGATGTGAGGAGAGTGGAGGGTAGACGAATGAATGGGAACGAGGGAGGGGAGGGGGGGAGGAGCTGAAACTGGGGGTGCGGCGGTGTCACATATATCAACCTGCTCGTCAAGCCGGTCGCACGATTTTTGCTGGAGACTGTACAAGATGACAGACAAAGGCGAAAGAGTTTGCCTAGGCAGGGTGTAAGCACAGAAGCACAGTTCTTGAGGACAGCAGGAGGGACTCCATCAGGCCCATATGCCTTGTTAGTATTAAGGCCTGTGATGGCAGATAATACATCAACTGAAGAAATTTTAATGTCAGCCATGAGGAAGTCAGAGGGGAGAAGTGATGGAGGAACAGCACCAGAATCGTCTAAGGTGGAATTGGAGGAGAAAGTCTGAGCAAAGAGATCTGCTTTATCAGTAGAAGAAATAGCTACAGAGCCATCAGAATAGAGAAGAGGAGGGAAGGATGATGAGGAAATGTTGTTAGAAAGGTTTTTGGCAAGGTGCCAGAAGGAGCAGGAAGAATTCAAGTTGGAGAGTTGAGAGCAATTAGTATGGATGAAATTATTTTCAGCAGTGGGAAGAAGAGACTCAGCACGATTCCGGTCAGAAACATAAACAAAATGTGGTTCAGGGGAGGATTGGCTATGGTACCTTTTATAGGCCCTCTCCTTGTCGCAGACAGCATTAGAACGAGCATGATTAAACCAAGGCTTTCTTGCATTAGTCAAAGGATATAAGAAAGGAATGTTTGCTTCCATGCCTGAGAGAATAACCTCTGTAATGCGCAAGGCACACTCAGATGGTTTCTGGCCATGGAAGCAATAATTATTCCATGGAAAATTAAAAAAGTACTGTCTGAGGGCTTCCCAATCTGCAGCTCCAAAGTGCCACAATCAACGTTTCTTTGGAGGATCTACAGGCCGTACTGGAGCCATAGGATAGGTTAAGGTAATAAGGTTGCAATCGGAGGAGCCAATGTAAGCAGAAGGATTAGTTGTAAGGAAGAGGTCACGTATGTGGGAACTCTGTCCAAGGCGGTCAGGGATATGGGTAAGGTGCTGTACAAGCTGCTCTAGGTCATTAAGGATAGAAAAGATGTAGACTTATTCACCAGGTGGATCAGTGAAAGAAGAGGAGAGCCAAGGTGGTGGTGAACATTGAAATTTCCTAGAATGGAGGGTTCAGAGAGAGGAGAAATGGATAGAATGTGTTCCATCGTAGAAGTACGATAGTCGATGAATTTGATAGTCAGTAGAATTAGGGGATAAGTAAACAGCACAGATATATTGAGTCAGAGAATGACAGGAAAGCCGAAGCCAGAGTGTGGAGAATTCAGAAGAATCAAGTTCAGGAACACGAGAGCAAGATAAGTCGTTGCGTATGTATACACAACAGCCACCTTTGGCTTTGAAATGAGTATAGAGAAAGTAGGAGAATACAGAAAAGGGTTTGCTGTCAGTTACCTCAGACAGCTGAGTCTCTGTCAAGAAGAATTAGCGAGGTTTAGTGGAGGAGAGGTGGTGTTCGAGTAACCTTAACCTTGCCCTTAGCACCGAAATTACCATTTTGGGCGATTTTAACATACATAATGTTGAATGGTTATTGCATTCTGCCAGGACTGACAACGCCTGGCTAGAGTGTGAGCTGTTTGCAGTATCATTTAATCTCTCCCAGCTGCTAAAGCAACGAACCAGAATACCTGATAATCCTGACCATGATGCCCATCTCTTGGACTTATTCTTGAGAAAATAATCCGGATCAATACAGGATAGAGGTATTGTCACCACTTAGATCCTCTGACCACAACCTCATCAAAGCCTCATTGGTTAACCCCCCCACATCTCCCCATTCTGAACCTGTCAGGGTGACCCAATGGCACTTGGATAGGGCAAACTGGGATGGATTTAGGAATTATCTTGCTGACATTCCATGGCAGTCCTTCTTCTCAAGTGATCCCAGTTCTACCCAGTCCCTCATTTGCGACTTAATACCACTTGGTATGGATTATTCATACCAAGTCAACAGTTCACTAAAAGATCGAACTTTCCAAAATGGTTTGATGGCAACTGTGCTAGAGCAACAGCCCAAAAGTCATTAGCATATAACTCTTACTTAAAATCAAAAACATCTGAATACTATCTCAATTTATAATTGTTAGAAATTATGCAAAAGCTGTAATAAATCTAGTTAAATCAAACTTTCCTCAAAAGCAAGCATCAGAACTACTTAACAACCCTAATGACAATAGAATATTTTGGTCAACTCTAAAATCTTTCAATAATAACTTTAACAAGCTATCATCCATTCTCCCCCTAAAATCTTCAGAGTGCAACATTACAAATGACCCACGTGGGACAGCAGATATTGTTGCCAGTATATTTGCCAGAACTTCTACCATAGACGATGCCAGCCAGAACGTCTCAGTACTAGAGCTTAACTCTCCCGAAATTGTACCATTTAAAATACAGACAAGATATGTAAAATCCATCCTAGACAATTTACCTACCAACAAAGCTCCAGGCCTGAATGGAATTCCGCCAATTGTTTTGAAAATGTGTTCTTCTGAAATTGCCTCTGTTCTAGCTAAATTGTTCAGACTATGCATACGTACTTCTTCATTCCCAGATTCATGGAAAGAAGCCAATATCCACCCAATTCCGAAGAAAGGAAGTTCCTCTGACCTCTCTGATTACAGACCAATTGCTGTCACATCTTCTTTTGGTAAGGTATTTGAAACTTTAGTAGTACATTGTTAAACATCTTGAATCCAACAACGTAATTAGTGATAGACAATGTTTTTTGACATGAAAGATCCACCATTGACACACTCAATCTCCTAACTCATACAATCCATCAATCAATTGACCTACATGGAGAAACTCATGGAGTAGCCCTTGATGTTTCTAAAGCTTTCGACAGAGTATGGCACTGTTCCCTGCTGTCCAAACTCCCTTGCTATGTACTAATGTCTTTTGTTCCTTTGATTTCCTCATATCTCAGTGACGGGAAAATAAAAGTAAAAGTAGATGATGTATATTCAAATTTCCACTCCATTAACACTGGCGTGCCACAGGCATCAGTTCTGGCGCCAACCTTGTTCCTGGTTCATATTAATGATCTCTTATCTGTCACCCACAATCCCATCCATTCATATGCAGATGACTCAACACTACATAGTTCATTCACACTCAGACACCCATTTACACAGTCTAATATCACTACCTCAGAAATCAGTACAGTCATCTCCATAACCAAGACCTATCTACGATCAGTGAATGGGGACAAAATAACCTTGTCTCATTTAATGCTAGTAAAACTAAATGTATACAATTTAGTAATAGACTGATATTGCCAGATTCGTATATTACCTTCAGTGCTACTAATATTCCCATCTCCAAAAGTACTGACATTCTTGGTATCTCACTTAACAATGCCCTCAGCTGGACGTCTCATGTTATGTCGCTTGCTAAAACCGCCTCAAAGAAACTTGGATTATTGTACAGAGTCCGTAACTTCTTCACTTACGAGCAGTTAGATACAATTTATAAGAGTCATGTGCTCTCTCAGCATGAATATTGCCCACCCTTGTGGAATGGATGTGGAGAGGTTACCTTAAAACAACTAGACAAAATTCAGAACAAAGCTATTAGAATTATTAACAACCCTGCCCTTACAAATAAACTACCCCCCCAACAAGTAGGAAGGAATGTTGCCTCCCTTGCATTATTTTACATATATTTTTATGGCAAGTGCTTAGACGAAGTTGCGTCCATGGTGCCACCTCTTCATGCCTTCCCTCGTGCTACACGGGCATCTGGTAGTGCTCATGACTGGAATGTCACTCAGCCGTATTGCAGAATTTCTGCCTATCAGAATTCTTTCGTTCCCCGAACTGCATCTCTTTAGAACTCGCTTCCCCAGAGTTGTTTCCCTCCAAACTTCAACCTACAGCTGTTCAAGTCTAACTGTTACAGATATTTTATGAACAGAGGATACCAGTAATGTGGTGTATGGATTATTTTTTTATTCATTTGTTTCTCCTTCCTCTGTTCTGTTATATAAAAAAAAAATAAGTCTTTCATTCACAATAAACCATCCTCTCCACTATTTTCCAAGATCTCGGCTGATATTGAATCTTCTCCACGAGGTTTCCCAGTCTTCATTTTATTTTGTTGTTTGTTAGGATTCATACAGTGATACTAGTTTGAAACTCTGATAGCGTCATTTCTTGTGAAAGAACCAAGGTTAGAAATATTATATCAGTATCGTTATTCATTTCCCTGATACAGTCGTTACTTGAAATGCAACAGACAAAAACTAGAGTGAAGCTACATATGAAATCTTACTGAAACAGAGGTGGAAGAATGGCTGAAACTGTAGCTAATGGTGGCGGGAGGTAACAAGGAGCAGAAACACAAATTTCAGTCTGAGCTGCTTTGCTGTCAGTACCTGTTTATATACACGGATGAGGATCTGTGCGCATTCACCGCTTTCAATATTGATATCCAGTACAGTGTCAGCACAATAAACGGAACTAGATATTCATTACTGAACCTTCCATTGTGCAGCCAATACCGAATGATGATATACATTATTATTAATGTAGAGGAGTCTGAGTGTAAAGAATAAAAAGTGTTGGGGGGGGGGAGGGAACAAATGCTTATGGACGTAAGGAGTAGCGTTATTTCACGACAAACGAGATGCAGTAAAATGTAGTACAATATATTTATATGTAATACACTGGCACCATATATATATATATATATATATATATATATATATATATATATATATATATATTTATAGAGAGAGAGAGAGAGAGAGAGAGAGAGAGTTTGTGTGTGTGTGTGTGTGTGTGTGTGTGTGTGTGTGTGTGTGTGTGTGTGTGTGTGAGTGTGTGTGTGTGTCTATTATACAGACGATGGACAGACGACAGAAAAACAAATTAAAGAAAAAAAATCCATACACCACATTGCAGGTGCCCTCCATTCATAAAAAGAAGAGGGGATAGAAATAGGTGTATATCTAATGTGGATGTAGTGTTGTGTACACAGTTTGAAGTAGAGACTTATGAAAGTATTGTGGCCTGCTCTCAATATTAATATAACACTGAAAAATGTTGACAAAACGGAGATGGTCAGGAACATGTCCTGAGGGCTGGTGAGACGGGAGCTCACGCTCTCCCTGTCACCAGATTGTCATCCACGTCGGGAGTAATGCCCTGTTCCACTGGTGTTTGAGTACACACACACACACACACACACACACACACACACACACCTATATATATATATATATATATATATATATATATATATATATATATATATCCCTCTCATCTTAAATGTTGGGACCAACTGCCTAGCCTCGGGCTCCTACGCTCCTCATGGGGCAATGTACGATTAGATGATGGATGGATGGATGGATATATATATATATATATATATATATATATATATATATATATATATATATATACCCGTATATCAATAATAGAGCCACGTTGTTTGTTTGTTTGTTTGTGCTTGAATCACGCCCAAACTCAGGGCCAGAGACCCAGAGTCCTATGTAGATTCTGTATCAGGGTGACCCAAGTATGGTGTTAGGCGTGTCAGTATTCAGATCTGGGTGATTTGAGGTCACCGGTAATGACGTGTTCGCCTTTTTGGTCCGGACAAAGACAGATACCTCTGCAACCCAATATTTGGCATGATGACTCACATGATCTCTGGATTGGACATGGGCTGTATGAATTTAACCTCCAAGGCAATTTGATGTCACTGGTCAGAGGTCATTCGAGGTTACCGGTAATACACGCTCGAACGACTGGACCCAGCAGCTAAATTTTTGGCATGGAGACTCACATGACCTTCACTTCGAATATACTGTCGCCTATGTGAGGTTGGCCTCAGAGGTTATTTGAAATCATCGGTCAGAGGTCATTTGAGGTTTCCGGTAATATATGCACGAGCGACTGGACCCAGCATCCAGTTTTTGACATGGAGACTAACATGGCCTCCACTTAGGACAAACGCTATGATAGGTTGACCTGTGTGGCCATTTGAGGTCACTGGTCGGAGGTCATTTGAGGTCGATTGTAATAGTAAATAAGTGCGCACAATACTGTGCGTTGGTCTGTAAAAGCTGAAATAGAAATTTCCGGGACCTCTTATAATCCCTGTTCAGAAGTATAATACGTACAGGGTCTTTCTAGAGATGAAAGAATGACTGAAGTAGAACAAGTAGGATTAGAGTGTTCGTCTTTTTTGCCTGGCAACACAGGGTACCCCTGCTAGTGTATATATAGGTAGATAGATAGATAGATAGATAGATACAGATATAGATATGCAGAGACCACTTCACCGTGAAGATATGTATGCAAACTAACTACAGGAGAAATGAAAGGAGCGACAATGAGTACTTTCGTATATTACATCTTCAGACAGAGTGAGACAGAAACGTAACGGGTAGAGGTCTTTTATGCACACCTGCAGCAGGTAGTGGCACACAGAACAAAGGATGACCTGAAGTTTTACCTGCGGCTTAACTTATTATCACCTGCAGCGGGGAGTGGAACACAACAAAGGATGACATGAATCTAAAAATGGGTGATGGGTGATAGGTACCTTTCTTTTTTCTTCCTTAGGGATGCACGTGACAAAGGAGGGAGTAGGAGAGGAGGAAAGGGGAGGGGGAGGGAGGGGGAAGGGGGAGGGGAGGAGGGGAAGGGGGAAGGGGAGAGGGGGGAGGGAGGAGGGGATACTAACTCAGTGCCACAATACTGCCAAGAAACGAGTCCTTGAAGGGAAAACTAACAAGCCGGATAGCCAGAATATTCAAAGAATCCTTGTCCTCCCCTTCCATGAAAATTTTCTTGATGTTGTTCACATACTGAGGAAACTCAATGTACAAGTAGTATTCAAATGTCAGAACACCATTAAAAAAGCCCTCATCAAGAACAGCCCTTTCAGTAATTCAGGCGTTGTTTACAAAATCCCGTGTAAATCCTGTAACAAGTTTTACATAGGACAATCTGGAAAAGATTTGGAAACTAGAATCTCACAACATAAATCTAGTGTAAGGACAGCCCAATAGAGGTGTGGTTTATTTCTGCACAAAGCATCCAGTGATCACCATATTGACTGGACAGGCTCCAAGATTCTAGCAAGATAAAAAGCTTAGACGAGAGAAATGTAATAGAATCTTGTCTAATTTCTTGCACATGTGAAAAGAATGCAAACATGAGTTATATTCATTTTAAGTGTGATAAATTGTTGACTGAATTAGTTTTAAAGCAGTATCCCCCAGACTAACAACTGATTGTTCCCTGTCATCTCCTGGTAGTGTAGTCACACCTCTATGGGACACACCAAGCATTAATCCTCTAGGTCTTAAGTTAAGCAGCAGATCTTATCCCCTCCTCCCTCCCCCCTCTCCCCTTCCCCCTTCCCCTCCCCCCTCCCTCTTCCCCCTCCCTCACCCCCCTTTCCTCCTCTCCTACTCCCTCCTTTGTCACGTGCATCCCTAAGGAAGAAAAAAGAAAGGTACCTATCACCCATCACCCATTTTTAGATTCAGGACATCCTTTGTTGTGTTCCACTCCCTGCTGCAGGTGATCATAAGTTAAGCCGCAGGTACAAATTCAGGTCATCCTTTGTTCTGTGTGCCACTACCTGCTGCGGGTGTGCATAAAAAACCTCTACCCTTTACGTTTCTGCCTCACTCTGAATATGTAATATAAGAAAGTACTCACTGTCGCTCCTTTCATTTTTCCTGTGGTTATTTTGCATATATATATATATATATATATATATATATATATATATATATATATATATATATATATATATATATATATATATATATCTGTGTATGTATATATATGTGTGTGTGTGGTAGGTGGGGACGCTCACCATCCACTCACTCGATGTAGTGCTGCTCTCGGGTGTCTGCCCTTTCCTCTCTTCCATCTTTCTTTTCTTCCATCCTCTTCTGTCTTTCTTTCCTTCATTCTTTCCTTGTCCTTCTCCCTACGGGTGACTTTACACTCCTTTTTTTTTTCCTTCATTCTTTCTTCTTCCTTCTGCCTATGGGTGACTCTACACTGAGTGTCAAGCCAAATGGTTTCCTGTACACCAGGAAACCATTTACTATGCTGTCTTTCTTTCCTTTATTCTTTCCTTTCCTTCCGCCTGTGGGTGACTTTACACTGAGTGACATGCCAAATGGTTTCCTGTACACCAGGAAACCATTTACTACTCTGGGTGGTAACCATATAGCCAAATTTTGGCAACTGGTGGTTTAGTGGGTAATTATTGCGCTCCAGTCGGATTGAGCCGGTGAAGGTTTATATCCAAGGGATGGTTGGGGTTGATTGCTCATGTAATGCCACTTAGGGATGAGTGAGGCTGGTCACTCTCATCTTAAATGTCGGGACCAACTGCCTAGCCTCGGACTCCTACGGTCCAAATGGGGCAATGTAGGATTGGATGATTGATGGAATATATATATATATATATATATATATATATATATATATATATATATATATATATACACCGGTATGGAGCCTCTATGGTAAAGTGTGCATTGCCATACATGGGAGAACCAGGGTTCGTGTCCCGCAAGGCTGATAAACAATGGGGGATTGTCCCATCCCAAACTAGCACAAGTCCGAGTTACATAACTTTATCTCATTCTCTTTTTGCCTCCTCCAAAGGGAAAGTCTCAGGTGTAATAACTAACAAATGCAGCTCGATAGTGAAAGAATAACGAGACCAATTGTCTGGCCTGTCAGGTAACGTTTATTTTCTTTGTTCCTGTTTACCGTGACTATATTGTTGACCCTGATAGAACACCGACCATTGTGGACGGTGTTTTATGGGATGATTAAGACTTAGCAAAAATAGATTTCCTGTCCTAATAATCATCGATCATCCGATGCGCATTAGCATAAAATTGAATTTTCATACCGTCTCTCCGTTACCACTCCATTATTCTGCTCATCTATTATTTCCTCTGTGAAAGACGTGAATTGCCTAAGTCTGTATCTGTTCTTTAATCTCTTAAGCATGAGGTTGTTTTTAACTTTTTTTCAGATACATTCACCTTAAGAGATACTTTTTTCAGCTGGAGGGATTGTGCTTACCCTTCATTACTCAATAAGCCCTTGATTCAGTTAGATTTTCCTAATTTAGCAAATACACCTAAGAGTAACGTGAATATAAAAAGAGTAATCATTCTATCTGCTTCTTAATCTCTTCAGCACGAGGGTGTGTGTGTGTTTTTTTTTATAGAGATACTGACCCAAGGGGAGATTTTATGAGCTGGTGTAATTATACTTACTCTTCATTAATCGCCAACATAAACACTGTTGTTAGAGACTAACTGTGGAGACTCTCAGGTTTATTTTCATTTTTTTCATATCCAGGATGCTGGCTTGTCTATAACATTTACAATTTATATGATCCATATATATATATTTTCAGCATCTAAGTGGAAGGGACTGAACCTTGACTACCTGTAAAATATTATCTTAGTTTTCTCCATGTTCCAATTTACGATGTTTTGTTCAAAACAAGATTTTTTTTTCTCTCGTTCTTTCCTAGAGTTACTGCAAAGGCTTAGAACATCGACGAATCGAAAAGTCGTTATTCTTTCACCATTATTATGTGTTACTTCTTTTCAAGTCCCATTTGGAATGTCTTATACAATCCTATAGTCATCTTTTATTTGGCAAATTTATTTATTTATTTATTTTTTATCTAGCTTAGGTCAGCCAAAGGTGCATAAATTACTATGTCCAGCTTGCAAACACAAATACTGGGATTCGTTTGTAGCCCAAAGCCAACTCTTGAATCAGGTTTGTTCCCCTTTTGTGCTTGGAAGGTAAATGTATGGTCGACGGTTTAGGATCATGCTTATTATGAAAATTCCGGCCAACTGAACTTCGTGTAGTCCATATGCATTCCTCTGAGCCTTTCTGTTTCTACCACCAACATTTTGGCCTCCCAGTTAGATGACGTCGGAAGTTTTAAAGATGACTATTGGATCTTCCTAGAGGAGACGAAAGGAATATTTAACGAAGTATTAAAACCTTCCACACATTGACGTCGTCTGTGCTTTTTCTTTGCAACCACCAGACAATATTCAGCTTTGGACAGCGCTTCCGAGATGGAGGCGGCTAGATATAGTCTTTAACATTCTTATAAGTATGAAAGGTCATTCGATAGCTTAACAAAATTATGTGGAGATAGGGAAAAAAAAAAATCATCATACTCATGATAGCAAATTATTTTACAATGCCGAAGTTATTTAATCTAAGTCGAAACCCAGCACATTTAGTCGTATATCCATGGAATATGTTTCTAATTATTTCAGAGAAGCTGAATATCTTTACTCCATTATTTTTTCTACATCAGTAGTTTAAACACTGTTGTCTTTTTGTTATTGCTAAATTATTATTTAGGTTTGAAGAGGCCTTTCATAGTGAACAGTTATAAACAGTCTTCACCATGCCACTGTCATTTAATTTCACTTGCTACCGCCACATGGTTTCATTCAACTTAGTGGCGACATCCTGAATTCAAATGTATAAGATATCATAAACCAGGATATCACACTGTAACCAACGACCGTAATCAGTAATGTGATACGTTAGCATATATCTGCAACTGCGATAGATTTTCCATTAAAATGTTTCGATCACTGACAAAACTAAACGAGATATTGCTTCATTTACAAGTGTAATCTAATGGACTAAAAGTTAGGGAATCTGGCATCTTCAGCAGGGAGTCCAAGACTGCTCTTTATTAGAGGACTTTCCTAACTTGCATTAAATCGTCTGTTCATTAACAAATTATGAAAAGAAAAACATTGTAGAAACGAAGTAAAACAAGTGGTATTGTGAACTTGATGAGATGATGTCGCTACATAACATCATTGCCTGATGATCTAATAATAGAAAACAGTGAACAAGTTGAAGTAATTTCCCTTCCTCAGACGCATGACTTTGAATTTCAAATGTGACTGGAAGTTATATTTAAATATAAAATGCAGTTAAGAATGAAGGTCTGTTTTGTATCCTTAAATGATCCTAATTACCGTACCCAAGCTTCTGTCTCTGACGCCCCATAGGAGGAATTCCCTTCTTTGGTATAAGTATTGTTGTAGCATTGTTTAAATATCTTATGGAACAATTTGATACATTTAAAAAAAAAATTATTACGAGGGTCTCGGCATCAAGTAACAATAAATAAATAAATGAAGGATAAAACAAAGATGACATCAAGCTACGAATGATTATTTGTTCAGAGGAAATGTACTTGTTGGTCTCGTCTCGTTTAGTTACATATTATGGAAAGAAGAATCGCAATTTGATTATGTACATTGAGTGTTATTAGGAACAGACTAATTGTTGTATTAACCCATTATCAGCAGTGTATTTAAGGATGCAACAAACAGCTGCAACAAGTAATTCTGTTTTAGGTGTTCTCATTTTCCTACTTGCAATCAAATGGTGTCAGGTTAACAGGCAACAGCAAATCACAAGGGCTCAGTGTACATACTGTTATGATTCATACAATGGTACTAGTTTGAAACTTTGAAAGTGTCACTTCTCGTTAAATAGCCAAGGTTAGATTGATTATATCAGTATCGTTTCCGTATACATTTCCCTGATACAGTCATTAATTGAAATGCAACAGACTAAAACTAGCCTAAAGCTCCATATGAAATCTTACTGAAACAGAAGTGGAAGGATGGCTGAAGCTGGAGCTAGTGGTGGGAGGAGGTACCCAGGAGCAGAAACACCAGCTTCAATCTGAGCTGCCTTGCTCTCAGTACCTGTTTATATACACGTACGAGGAATTGTGCGCATCCTCCGCGTTCACTATTGATTACCAGTGTAGTGTCACCACAGTAAACGGAACTAGATATTCAT